>NC_089807.1:42185157-42207657 GCF_029633855.1 Hoplias malabaricus
CGACCGTAGGTGTGTGTGTGTGTGTGTGAGAGTGAATATGTGTGTCGCCCTGTGAAGGACTGGCGCCCCCTCCAGGGTGTGTTCCTGCCTTGCGCCCAATGATTCCAGGTAGGCTCTGTACCCACTGCGACCCTGAACTGGAAAAGGGTTACAGATAATTAATGAATGAGTTAGTGTTCTCCTCCAAGCATGTTGAGCTGCAATGAAATTGTTTTGGCTGCAGTTAAAAAACAGGCATTGGTTTATCGAACTGTGTGCTGCCTTTACTCTCACAGCTTGGTAGCATTATGTGTGTGTGAAAGGCCTAGCTAGTGTGTGGAACTGGCAATAACGAAACAAATTATGGATACCATTGTGTACATATGTTAAAAACTAAACAAAACAAAGCAACAAACAAAAAAAAAACAATGGTATAATACTGACTTTAAAAAGCTTGAATCTACTTTAAAGACATGACAATTATATGAGAGAGAGAGAGAGAGAGAGAGAGAGAGAGAGAAGAGGGAGAGAGAGTGTGAGAGAGAGAGAGAGAGAGTGAGAGAGAGAGAGAGAGAAAGAGAGAGTGAGAGAGAGAGAGAGAGAGAGAGAGAAGAGGGAGAGTGTGAGAGAGAGAGAGAGAGAGAGTGAGAGAGAGAGAGAGAGTGTGAGAGAGAGAGAGTGTGAGAGAGAGAGAGAGAGAGAGAGAGAGAGAGAGAGAGAGAGAAGAGAGATAGAGAGAGAGAAACAAGAGCAACGCAGCGCAGCTCGAAGAGCAGCACTGATGGAGCAGGGAATATGTCGAGAGGGTTTCTGCATGACCTAAAAGATCTGATCCTAAAGTGCTGGCAGGTGACCTTGCCTTCTCTCTCAGACACAGACAGGCCTCTCCTCTGGCCTCTGTGGGGCTCCGATAAATATCCCCGTGCCTATGCCCAGCACATCTATTTCTTTATGGCTCTCTGAATTGCAGTGACATTTTCTTTCCCGTCCTCATTTCAGGAAGTGAACACTGTCCTTTAGGCATCTTTTTGGCTCGTCTGTAGTCAACACGGCAGAGCTCTCGCTGTGACTGTGGTGGCGGTGGAGGTGGGGGATTGTTAGCTTTGGGGTTTCGTATCCTATTGGGCTTTAGATTGCCGTGGTGAGACTATTGTCGGGGTTGTTCAGAAAGAGCGATTCTGTAATTCTCCATGTGTATCTACAGGGAGGGGGGCTGCCTTGAGTGTGATGTCCCTGTAATTGCCTTTGAGGCTCCCTGATGCTGTTCTGATGTGCAGACAAATTCCTGGCATGTGAGAATTCATCCTCATCACCCTCTTAATCATAGGTGTGAAAGATGCAGTCTTGAGTTAACAGGGACCATTATACAACAGCTCACAGAATGACACGAACAATCTGGTGCACAGGCCACATGCAGAGTCCAAGTCAGTGCTGGACAGCTTTGTAGTATTCAGTGACTGGAGTAAGGGTGCAGAGAGACCTCCAAACGTTGAAAAGCATGAAAAGAGATGAGGATGGTTCTCTATTCCTGTTCCATAGATGAGTATTACTGACTTATTTTGGCCGTTTTAGCTGTTTTCTCTTTCTGACTGCTAACGACGTGAATGTAAACACATACCAAAGATGCTAAAACACTAAACAGCTCACGTTACAAATGAGTTTTAAACAGTGAATAAATATTTTAACTTCAACTATTGTACAGGGTACAATCAGGTTTTTACTCAAACATGGGTGCCTTAAAAGATGCGTAGCTCCTGAATGCAAACAAACCAGAAGGGAGTCTGTTTTGTTGTGAGAACAGTAGATCACCACATTTTTCTACGTTCCCTTTAAGTTACTAAGATAAATAACAACGGCATGGATGACTGGAATCAGAAAGAGCTGGGGTAATGCTTGCCACAGGACGTCAGCAATGATTATGGCGCATTCGCAATGGATAATATAAAATAAAAGATGGGAGTGGCTACTCGATTCACTCACTGCCCTCACACAGTGTGGATCAGACACAGCAGGGCTACTAGAGTATTTAGACAGTCACTAGTGTTCTGAGAACAGCTCTCTCACCAAAAATATGCATTCTTTAACGACCTAACCTTCTAGTCCTTTAAAATAGACAATGTGTGAGAAGACGGTAATTTTTTATTAACCATTTAATGGTAACGTAAAGGGTAGGACACACGTATGTAAGCGGATATTGTCCACAAACCCTACCTACAGCTACCCAGTAACAATGAGTGATCGTTTAGGTTGTGGATTGTAAAATGGCGTGTCATTGTGTAGCTGAGCTCAGCCTTGTATTTGAAAGGTATCTTTCATCACAAAACGCCTCCTCCAGCACCACCATTCTGGAGAAATCCCGCAAAAACTTGTTTTCCCCCCATTTTTGATTGAATATTCACCCACATGCCAATTTGGACAGGATTAATATGAACTGGGGTTATTTTTACTGCTTGTTTAAAGTAGGAAAAGGCTCAGAAAACTTTCCTGAAAAATGAGAATTGTCTATTTGCATGGAATTAAAAACGCTGTTATACTCCAGTAATATTTACTTCACCCCACATCCAGAGGTAAAACTAATCCCGTCCGAATAGGGCTTAAGACTGATTCTGCTGCATAACAAACCCAAGAGAGGGCCGCTCTATAGCTGCATGTTGGACCTGTTTGTCTGGCCCCCAGAACTCAGCCACTCATCAGCTCACACAGGCTACTGCAGGGTGACAATTACACACACAATTGAGGGCTCGCAGGATGCCACTCTTGAGATACAGCGTAGTAATTCTATCTCCATCTTTCACAATGTGGGAAATTTAGATGACCCAGCAGCTTCGACTAGAAGAAATATTTTTCCACCACAGATTTATTGCTATTTATTTTTTTATTGTTAAATGGAAACGTCAAGGTCTTATAAAAAGGTAATATCCATGGGAAAGTATTGCCAATTGAAGGGATGCTGTGGAGCAGCAAAACAAATTAATGGTCCATCAATCATGGGCTAGATGGGTAAAAGCCCCTAGCATTAGGCTAACTGTGGAACTGTGTCCTCTGGAGTGAGTAAGCCGCATTCAGTACTTTTGGGACGAGCTGGTGTTTGTGATCCAAAACTAATCACCCGGCACCGGCACCTGACCTCACTAATGTTTAATTACAGCAGCAAAAGCAGGAACTACCTTTAAACTCCTTCATTTCAGAAGAAACAATGGGTAAAGGGAGGTTTCGTACTTTACAAATGCCCACGAAAAATGTATTTATCATATTTCTAGCCTTAGCATTGTGCTATAACAATGACATTCATCCACTGAATTATTACTGGAAGCATTTAGTGTCATGTCACGCATTCATAGCTCCTAATCAGCTCAAGCAGAAGCCAGAAAGAATGGCTGAAATTACAGAGCGGCAACAAAGAAGGAGACAACAAAACTCTAAAAGACATAAAAGATCACAGAGCAAAACCCAAGTGTTCGCTTTCATGTCTGCACTCCTTAATGAAAAAGATCAGAATGCTAATAACACAGCGCCAGCAGGCTCCTTTATTACAATAACGACTTTCCTACTGACGCGGTGGGACACACTGTTCCTCTATCAGCCCTAATCACAATGAAGCGCTGATTTGTTTCTCATAAAGCTAAATACGTGATTACGGTGTTGTTTTCAGACGTTATAGATATGATACTGAATAGATTTAAGCGCCGCTGTTCTACACTGCATCATACATCTGGAAGAGGGTTTTTAACAAAAAAACCTGTTAACACCCACTGTCACAACTGCTATAATGTCACCTGCCTTAGAGGAGAAAATGCTCATGACAAGCTGGTATTATGCAAATGCCTCACGCTAGCAGCTCTATACCAACTTGCTTTGGCAGATAAAATAAAATGGTCCCTTTATTTTACATTTAAATATTCATTAATGAAAGCGTCGGTGGGCAGCACGGTGGCGCAGCAGGTAGGTGTCGCAGCTGCAGGGGCCTGGAGATTGTGGGTTCGATTCCCGCTCCAGGTGATTGTCTGTGAGGAGTGTGGTGTGTTCTCCCTGTGTCTGCGTGGGTTTCCTCCGGGTGACTGTCTGTGAGGAGTGTGGTGTGTTCTCCCTGTGTCTGCGTGGGTTTCCTCCGGGGGACTGTCTGTGAGGAGTGAGGTGTGTTCTCCCTGTGTCTGCGTGGGTTTCCTCCGGGGGACTGTCTGTGAGGAGTGAGGTGTGTTCTCCCTGTGTCTGCGTGGGTTTCCTCCGGGTGACTGTCTGTGAGGAGTGTGGTGTGTTCTCCCTGTGTCTGCGTGGGTTTCCTCCGGGGGACTGTCTGTGAGGAGTGAGGTGTGTTCTCCCTGTGTCTGCGTGGGTTTCCTCCGGGTGACTGTCTGTGAGGAGTGTGGTGTGTTCTCTCTGTGTCTGCGTGGGTTTCCTCCGGGTGACTGTCTGTGAGGAGTGAGGTGTGTTCTCCCTGTGTCTGCGTGGGTTTCCTCCGGGTGACTGTCTGTGAGGTGTGTGGTGTGTTCTCCCTGTGTCTGTGTGGGTTTCCTCCGGGTGACTGTCTGTGAGGTGTGTGGTGTGTTCTCTCTGTTTCTGCGTGGGTTTCCTCCGGGTGCTCCGGTTTCCTCCCACAGTCCAAAAACACATGTTGGTAGGTGGATTGGTGACTCAAAAGTGTCCGTAGGTGTGAGTGTGTGAATGAATGTGTGAGTGTCTGTGTGTGTCACCCTGTGAAGGACTGGTGCCCCCTCCAGGGTGTGTTCCCGCCTTGCGCCCAATAATTCCAGGTAGGGTCTGGACCCACCGCGACCCTGAACTGGATAAGGGTTACAGATAATGAATGAATGATTGAAAGCGTCGGTCTTAAGAAGGGACTATGCAATTCATTACAATTAACTCCAGCAAACTGTGTGAATTATTAATTATTAATTATTAAACTATCTGACAGCTCTAGACTCCCTGCTTTATGTTCAGTAAGTAGATTTGCCTCTTCATCTGATATCCGATATAGGATTGGATCAGACACATCTCTAAACAAAGTACAGAAGGAGGGATAAAGTGAGATCAACACAACAGCGAACGCTCAAAGATTACATTTAAAAACATTATCAGATTGTTTTTTCCTCACTGAATTTTTAAGATCATGGGTTGTAGTATGTTTTTTGAGAACGATAAGCTTGTGCTTGATCACTACAAAGGGGCAACCTGTTCTCACAGCCAGAGAAAGTGTGCGTACTTTGACTGACAGCTACATGAATCCTGTGAGGATTAGCTCTGCTATTGCAGCAAAGCCATGAAGAGAAGAGGGAGCAGTAAGGCTTCTCTCTGCTCTGTAGCACATTCATCCACACCTACACAGTCTGACCCCCAACACATGATGACCCCCAACAAACCACAGCCCAGAGGTGACATGGGCTCATCCCAGGTCAAGCCCATTATTGAGAGATACAGTATATAGCTCTTACACTTCAGAAATCTCTCCTCTCGCCACGCTGCACCAAATCACACCGCTATTTGAAACGTGTGGGCTGCTGCTGCTGCTGCTGTCTGGAGCTGGTGATATAAGACCCACTGTCACCACTAACAAGCATTTGTTTGATTTTTTCCAAACAACTCTCATCTCTGCAGCACATGTCTGACAGCATAAAGGCAGCTATTAAGGCCGGCATCCAACACGAGCCTCACACACAAACAAAATCGACATTCACAACAGAAAATAATTCAAAAGATCTTTGGAAAATTCATTACCAGACAGAATTAAATGAGATGAAACGGTACATGCTATTGAATGCTTTCTTTCGCTCAAAGAAAATAATCGTTAAGCAGCTTTTATTCTGGGGGGGAGGCTGGGGGCATGTGTCCAATGGACAGAGTCTAATATTACAGCACGCCGCACAAACAGACTGAAGGTTATTAAAAAGAATGTTAGTCTAAATTAGAAATTGACAAAACACTGGTCATGGCCTGAGCACAACTCTGAAAATGTCTTTATTATAAACAGAGACCCAGTCATTCCATTGTTTGACCTATTCCCAGAGAGAGAGAGAGAGAGAGAGAGAGAGAGAGAGAAACCTATTTCAGTGATGCTGTGGCTTTAAGTCATGATAATTGTCACTAGAGTGTGATACTGTGCTCTAATTTGGCTATTGCTAATTCAGCTAAATGTAAACAAAAGTTTCATATGGACATCCTCAAAAATTAAGAAGAGAATACAGATCTACTTCTGTTTTATTTTAGTTTAATTTATTCATTCATTCATTCATTGTCTGTAACCCTTATCCAGTTCAGGGTCGCGGTGGGTCCAGAGCCTACCTGGAATCATTGGGTACAAGGTGGGAACATTCCTTCACAAGGCAGACACAGGGAGAACACACCACATTCCTCACAGACAGTCACCCGGAGGACACCCACGCAGACACAGAGAGAACACACCACACTCCTCACAGACAGTCACCCGGAGGACACCCACGCAGACACAGAGAGAACACACCACACTCCTCACAGACAGTCACCCGGAGCGGGAATCGAACCCACAACCTCCAGGCCCCTGGAGCTGTGTGGCTGCGACACCTACCTGCTGCACCATTGTGCCACCCTCAGTCATGTATCAGATAACACCTGTTGAGTTTCATATTGTGTCAAGTATCTGATAATATGATACACTCCTGATGTGTGGTTGTGTGTAAGTGTAAGATTGTCTTGTCACGGTTGTAAAGTTACGATTCTTGACCAGCTCTGACAGTGCTCTAAGAGAACAGCAGTTGTGTTCGACACCGTATCGTCTTCAAACCACAAAGAAACGATTTCTGTCAAAGTGTCTTTTGCTGTTTCTTCTGTCAGAAGAAGAACTTCTTGATGGGGCTTTTGCAATTTGTTCCTCGTGAAACCGATTTTCCAAGAAAGGTTTTCAAGGAGACGTTTCTGAAACCGTTCCTTGGTGTTGAGCAGAATCTTTGAAGCACCCTTTTTTTAAAATCATTTCTTTTTTTAGAAAAGACGAACTCTCCTGCTCTTCACACCACATTGACACACACCCCAGCTGTGACTCTACTGTTCTACTCTCCTGGCACACGGAATAAAGCATAAAGCACTGGTTAAGCACATCTCAACACCGATTCACCAACTAAAATAATCAGTTCGTGTGAGACTCTACTACATTAAAGGGCTCTGCTATGTATTAGAGCGCCTTAAGTGAAATTAAAAAATAAAAACAACATAAAAAAGCGAGAAACTGCACCCACTTATAAATTATGCACGAACCTCGATAAAATATTTATGACGGCAACATTGAAAATATGAAATATTTGCTTTCCTGATTGCTCCCTGGCTTTAGGATTGATTAGAATGCCAGTCGCTTCCACGCTAAGTCTCGCTAATGTGTTGCGTTAATAAGCCATAAAAGACGCGAAGGCTTTTCAGGCTGCCGTCACTCAACCCTGTTTCACACATTCAGACGTAATGAATGAAAGCGAGGATCCGTGCGCAAAAAAACACTTAATCAAAGGGAGCTATATTTCATTTCAGTGATATTTTACAAGACGAGTAAACACATGTGACTGAAAGGAGGGGAATAATACGTCTTAATAAAACTCAAACACTACTCGGGAAACTTGGTATATTATTAATAATAAAAACATTGCATACGTTCAGTGCAGCGGGGAATCCCCAGACTCTCAGCTCCGCTTTTCTGCAATGAAAAAGTCTTAATTATAAATCAAACCCATTCGCTCACTCCCCCCAAACCCCCCCTCTCACTTTGGGAAGAGGCTCTAGGCAAATAATCAACAGTCTGCGGATCCCACTGCCTCTGGGTCCTGTGCAGGTGTAATCTCGAATTTAAAAGAAGAAGGAGAAGAAGCAGAACCCGGGCTGTGTAACAATGGCCATTGTTAAACCCACGGTTGTCTCTTGTTTCCAATAGCTGAGCCTCTATGCAGTTCCAGGCTTTTATTCCCAGTCTTTACAGACGCTCACAAACACACGAGCAGCCGGCGGAACTATCTGGCGGCGCTTTCTTGTAAATCTGAGTAAATATGTGGCTTTAAATGTTGCTTTGTAGTGTGTGCACAAGCATTTCTCCAGAGAGGAGGCTGGTGTATCCGCACATGCTGGGACACGCTAGGACATGCCCGCGCACTCCCGTTCTGCTGAGCTCTGTCTCCGTATGCTGTGGTCCACGGCCTGCTCTCGGTGCCATTTGTTTTTTAACGTTGAAATAGGCGGTGTTATGTCAGCGGTAAATTTTTTTTTTCCTCTTCAGGGTTGACTTCTTGGTTCCTGCCTCTCGGCCTTGACTTTGCACATGTTTAAATGACCCATATCTGTCCACAGAGACAAACTCATTCAACGAACACCCCATGCGTTATTCTCTACCTATGGGTTCCTATATCTGTTAATGAGCTCTTACAGATTCCTGAACATGACAAAAATGTCCAACAAAACACCTCCTGCACTCTCAGAATAAAGGTACAGTACAGACACATTATTGTCAGTGAAAGTACAGTTATTGTTACCGTGCCTTTAAAAGCACAGTGGTGTTAAAGTGCAGTTGTGTCGCCTAAAGGTTCACTACACTCTCTTCTCATGATGGTGTGGTTTGCAATCTTTTTTTTTTTATATAAAACTTTGTAAAAAGAACACAGCATAAGTCTGGGACATGAAACACAATTACATTGTATCAACACAATTAAATCTATAATGAATATAGAATGCAGTCTAATTAGGTTCCCTAACTAAAGGTACAGGTCATGTGCCCTTGACCACAGTTAAAGGCAATGTCTATGATTGTGGCTAACTGCAGTTCTCTCTGGTTGATTACATTCTGAGTCTAAGCATCTTTTAAAGTGGAGCAGAGAGAGAGATAGAGTGAGACAGAGAGAGAAAGAGAGAGAGAGATTGAGACAGAGAGAGAGTGAGAGACAGAGAGAGAGACAGAAAGAGAGAGTGAGACAGAGAGAAAGAGTGAGAGAGAGAGAGAGAAAATGAGATAGAGAGAGAGAGAGAGAGAGAGGAGAGAGTGAGACAGAAAGAGAGATAAAGAGAGAGAGTGTGAGTGAGAGAGAGAGAAAGAGAGAGAGAGCAAGAGAGAGTGAGAGAAATATAGAGAGAATGAGAGAGAGAGAGAGAGACAGAGAGAAAGAGAGAGAGTGAGACAGAGAGAGAGAGAGAGAGAGTGAGTGAGACAGAGAGAAAGAGAGAGAGAGAGAGAGAGAGAGAGAGTGAGAGAGAGAGAGAGAGACAGAGAGAAAGAGAGAGAGAGCGAGAGAGAGAGTGAGACAGAGAGAAAGAGAGAGAGAGAGTGAGAGAGTGAGTGAGAGAGAGAGAGAGAGAGAGAGAGAGAGAGAGAGACAGAGAGAAAGAGAGAGCGAGAGAGAGAGTGAGACAGAGAGAAAGAGAGAGAGAGAGTGAGAGAGAGAGAGAGAGAGAGACAGAGAGAAAGAGAGAGAGAGCGAGAGAGAGAGTGAGACAGAGAGAAAGAGAGAGAGAGAGTGAGAGAGTGAGTGAGAGAGAGAGAGAGATAGACAGAGAGAAAGAGAGAGAGAGAGTGAGAGAGAGAGTGAGAGAGAGAGAGAGAGAGAGAGAGAGAGGAGAGAGAGAGAGAGAGACAGAGAGAAAGAGAGAGCGAGAGAGAGAGTGAGACAGAGAGAAAGAGAGAGAGAGAGTGAGAGAGAGAGTGAGAGAGAGAGAGAGAGAGAGACAGAGAGAAAGAGAGAGAGAGCGAGAGAGAGTGAGACAGAGAGAAAGAGAGAGAGAGAGTGAGAGAGTGAGTGAGAGAGAGAGAGAGAGAGAGAGACAGAGAGAAAGAGAGAGCGAGAGAGAGAGTGAGACAGAGAGAAAGAGAGAGAGAGAGTGAGAGAGAGAGTGAGAGAGAGAGAGAGAGAGAGAGAGAGAGAGAGGAGAGAGTGAGACTAGCACACCAGACCAAGACAGTCTGTCCTTTCTCTCATTTACAGACTGTGGCCTCGTAAACACTTCAGACAGGTTTCAGCGCAGAAACAGAGTGGAGAGCAGCAAATGGTGAAGAAACATTTTCTGAATTCAATAAAAAGTATTTGTTCATAACAATCGTGAACGATGCCTGTTGTTGTCGATTTGAACACAGCAGCTGTCCTCCACTGTGTGAAATCTTCATAATGAAAGCACTAAAAGAAATGCTCCAAAATTGCTTCATAAAATCCTTTTACACGGACTCCCCTTGAAACGTAAGGTGATTTTTTTGGGAGTTTTTAATTGTACAGACAATATTCAGAAGTATCCCACTTCACCTCCACGACGTGAACACAGCCGATGCTACAGTGCGACAGAAAGCTGATCTTCGCCAGTGGATCTACAGAAACCAACACTGCTACTGAACGGAATGTGCCCAAACAGCTCCGTGAACAGCGCAGAGAAGAATCGATATTTACTCCATGAACATACGCTGAGTGTTTATGATCATTTCAGAACGTAGTGAGGGAGAAGCACCAGGAGTTTCCACATATTCCTTTCTTTATCACTGAGCTTTCACTGCATTAAAGCAGCCAAACAGCATGGAGAAGCTCTAATGTCTGCAACTGAAATAAAATCAGAGACAAATTCTCATAAGCTGGAGAAGATTTCAGGGGGACCACACACACACACACACACACACACACACACACACACACAGGCCCTTATGCAGGAAACCATACATTTCTAATTCATCGTGTCATCACAGATTTCTTCCCCCACTGATGAATCTTGACGTATCGTGAGCCTAAATTACACAGAGAAAGAGAAAGAGAAAGCATCTCCATATTCAAACAATAGTGGTGAGACGGCAGCTGTGATGGACTTTCTGATTGAGGGCTCTAATTATCAGTCAAGATAACAAATGATCTTCTTCTTGCCTCTGATCAAGACCACGTATCCCTGTTGGTGCTTCTTGACCTAAGCGCAGCCTTCGATACAATAGACCACAATATTCTCCTAGAAAGGTTAGAAAACATGGTTGGAATCACAGGGACAGCCCTATTATGGTTCAAATCTTACTTAACGGAACGTTACCAATTCGTAAAAGTAAACAATCTAAATTCAAATTATTCTAAAGTAAGATTTGGAATTCCACAAGGCTCTATTTTAGGACCATTATTATTTACATTATACATGTTACCGCTAGGCACAGTTATAAGAAACCATGACATTAACTTTCACTGTTACGCAGACGACACACAATTGTATATTTCAGCAAAGCCCGATGACAAACACAGATTAAAGAAAATAGAGGACTGTGTAAAAGACGTGAAAGGCTGGATGTTGCGTAACTTCCTCCTTCTAAACAGCAACAAAACAGAGGTCCTGCTTTTGGGTCCAAATGTGGCAAGAAATAAATTATCAGATTTAATTTTAAATCTCGCTGACTCTCCAGTTAAACCTGGTTCAGCAGCAAAAAATCTTGGTGTCATAATTGACCCGGATTTATCATTTGATCAACACATAGGTAGTATCACTAGGACAGCTTTTTTACATCTTCGCAATATTGCTAAGATTAGAAATGCCTTATCCCTCCAGGACGCAGAAACATTAGTACATGCCTTTATTACTTCAAGGCTTGACTACTGTAACGCACTACTGTCAGGATGCACCAGCAGCAATTTAAGAAAACTTCAACTAGTTCAAAACGCTGCAGCTAGGGTCCTCACTAAAACTAGAAAATTTGAACATATCAGCCCAGTTTTATCATCACTTCATTGGCTGCCTGTTAAATTCCGCATTGACTACAAAATTTTGTTATTAACATATAAAGCTCTACATGGGCTTGCTCCTGAATATCTTCAAGATACAATTTCCTATTATGAGCCTCCACGTTCACTCAGATCACAGAATACTGGATTTTTAATTGTTCCCAGAATTCAGAAGGCCTCAGCTGGGGGAAGAGCCTTTTCTTATAAAGCCCCCAGACTCTGGAATGATCTTCCAGAAAATGTTCGGGACTCAGACACAGACGCAATCTTCAAATCTAGGCTAAAAACACATTTGTTTAGTTTATCTTTTGGTAGCTAATGCTCCCCCATAGATAAAGGCGGCAAATCCGGGGGGTCCATGGACACAGGGAATTATAGTAAACTGAGATGCTGGTGCTGTCGTCCCATCGATTCACGCGATCACTCAGGTTTGTTGACGGTGGAGCGGAGGGATGCCAGTGTTTCAGGATGCTCCCGTGTCTGTGTGTCCTCCTGGTTCTCTCCTTTTAGTTAAAGCTGTCATAGTCAGATCTGCCGGAGTCATTAGCCACACTCTGGAAATTTTCATATTTCTACTTTACAAACACAAAACAGTTCAAAACTAATTCCATCCCTTTACATCTTTCCGAGTAAACGACTGCCCACCTGTCTGTCTGGACACTGATGGATGACTGTCGAGACCCTCCTCCACGCTTCAGACCAGCTGCACTGAAGTTCTCATGGACTACTAACTACCATCACCAGTAGATTGACCAGAGGAGGATGGGTCACCCCTTGTGAGCCTTGGTTCCTCCCAAGGTTTCTTCCTCAGCTGGGGGAGTTTTTCCTTGCCACTGTCGCCCCTGGCCTCGCTCACTTGAGGGTTTTACATTTGTTTTTTACATTTCATGTCAAATCTTTGTCTTACTGGAATTCTGTGAAGCTGCTTTGTGACAACATCAGTTGTGAAAAGCGCTATATAAATAAATTTGATTTGATTTGATTTGATTTGATTTGATCACACATACATTGATTTATTGGAGCTACAGGGGCTAATCACATTGATGGGATATGTATATGAGGATGATATATGGATTTCATGGTTTCCACCCAAAGCCATGACGTGTAAAACACACACTGACTCCATGAGCAAACGCACAGAAATGGAGATCAAAACAAGGTCATAAAACATGTATTTGGCAGGTGTCTGGGCCTGGGAATGTTTGCATTTATTTGGGGTAAGTGTGTGTGTGTGTGTTTATGTCTCTGCAGGGGGGGGCAGGGTCTTGGCCTTTAATTATTTTAAAAATGGTTTTAAAAATGAATGTGTTTTTGTTTGGGATTCCATCTTATTTCATTTTTTGGTTATTTTTTATTGTGTGTCTGCAGGTATGTACAAATTTGCTTGTGTGTGTGTGTGTGTGTGGCAGACGTGCCAGCAGACGGTGTGATTATCATCAAAGACAATCTTGTATCATCAAATGCTTACGGGTCAATGAGGCTTTATGGGATTACCGCCCTCGGATTAGGCCCGAAACGTGCGGATCTACAGCCATTTGCTCCAGTCGGCTAATTAAAAGCGGAGGAGCCGGTGAGGTCATTCAAAGGCATATTCCACACTCCCCTGCTTGGACTAACATTAATTACCCCCACTACTGCGCAGAACCGCTTTGAAGCGTATCGTTAATTACACTTATACAAACAGTCAACAGCCCTTTACTGGCTCATACTCACACCGATGATCCCCTCTTATTACCGTCCCCTATCAAAGCAGGGGTTTATCAGCAGGTGACAACTGTCATACCCCAAGAAACACTTAGAAATGACAGGTGTGAATGGTGCGTAGAGATTACTTGTGGGGAGAGAGAGAGAAATAGAGAGAAAAATGAGAGAGCGAGTGAGAGAGAGAAATAAAGAGAGAGAGAGAGAGAGGAGAGAGAGAGAGAGAGAAAGAAAGAAAGAAAGAAAGAAAGAGAGAGAGAAAGAGGGAGAGATAGACAGAGAGAGAGGGAGGGAGGGGGGAGTTGTGATCTAAAGCATTTCTAGTCTAAGTGTTTCAAAGTAAAAATAGCAGCGATTTTCATGTTCATACATCACACATCAGAAAGATTGACAGAGAGAAAGAGAGAGAGAGAGAGAGAGAGAGAGAGAGAGGTTGTGAGAAAGGGAGCTAGAAAGAGATTCAGATATAGTGAGGGAGAGAGACAGATTGAGAGAGAGCGAGAGAGCGAGAGAGAGAGAAAATGACATGTCTTTTTGGGAAGGAAAGGAAATGGAATTACACTCAGTGGCTCTAAGAGCGTTTTTCAGCCGTCAGGAATTTAGGCGTATGGTCAAATGACAGCCTCCTCTAAAAAGAACATAAAGCCTGAGTGCTATGAGCTGAGCCTGATACAGACATGAACATCAACACCCCACCACTTCAGACATGAGATCTGCTTCAGTCTCAGCACATTCTCCATCAGCTCTGACACGGGCCTGATTCCACCAAAGACATTTAAACACTCCCTCAACTTCAAACGTCAAATGCTCTGTCATGTCACGTCCAGGATTCTGTCCTTGGCTCGACGGGTTCAGACACAAGGCCTAACTATAACAACAGAACAACAATAATGAAAAATCAAAGAGATAACTCGGTTTCACAAGTTTGGAGACTGTGATCTAACACGAGACTTAGAGCAAGAACTGAAAGAAAAGGGAGGGGCACAGCACTGCTGCGTCTGATCCACTCAAACCAACACAACCGCCACCCGAATCAACCCGGCTCTGTGGGGGGGTCCAGCCCATTGAAGAACAGCGCAAAAGAGGGCTAACAAAGTATGCAGAGCAACAGATGGACTACAGTGTGCAAATGCAAACTGGACAATGGTCAATGGAGCTGAGGCTGGTCGATGAGCGTAAATACAACACACACCAATTTATGCTCCACAGAATGGGCCCCCCAGCATGGGTGTGGCTATTAGTACAGAATGTCTGACTCATCTCGGCCACTAGGTGTCAGTGTAATGACTGTTTTATGAAGTGAATATGAAACTGGAGAAAAGGCCTGACTGCTTCTTTGCCACAGCTGGTTTCACAGAAGGTTTCAACATGGAAATGATTAACCACGAGTTTCTCATGACGCCGGCCCTTTAAAGCGTTCTCTTTCTCTCTTTGTCTCAGTGAGTGGGCATCTAAAAGAGAAACATATTTGTCTGGTTCCTCTTCCGTAACTACTCCTCACAGCTGACCTCCGCTGTGGTCTTGGCCATTATGACCATTAATCACAGTGTCCCGGGTGAGTTAATGATCTCCGCCAGACTCTGCTGAAGACCCACACTCAAGGACAAAGCTGATGGACAGCGTATACACTCTCAGCACTCTTCGTACCTACGTCATTTTCACCATCACTGTCCAAAAAATGGTCTCTAAAATGGTGGAATAAAAACAACAGTATCTTTCAATGCAAGTTCATATAAAGAGATGTTCTTCCACCTCACTTCGGAGCACTTGAATGGATCCAGTTCATTAAAACATTTCACACAAAAAGGACATTTTCCCTGCAGTTATTTTATTTTTCTCCTCGGTTCCTTATGTGTTGGACACAACCGAGTATTAAGACGTGTTTATTTCTGTCATCTTTGGTTCAATTGAAGTGAACACTGGTGCCTCTGCTCTGTTTGTGTGATTCGTAGAGTAAATGTGAAAGCTTCCTTTCAAACACCAAATAAGCAGCTGGGGCTCTGTCCATTTCTAAACACACTCTGGTGAATTGTGTTTTTGTGTATGAACACAATATGAAGCAAAGGCAGCTAAACAAACCAAATACAGGACGTTATGTCACATGCGATGGTTGACAGCAGCAGACCTCTTTTGGATTGTACTTTGGAAGGGTTTCTGGTGCTAATATATATATAACGCTAACCACAATACAAGTATAAATAAAGTTTAAACATCTTAACACTGCCATAGGGCGGCACGGTGGCGCAGCATGTAGGTGTCGTAGTCACACAGCTTCAGGGACCTGGAGGTTGTGGGTTCGAGTCCCGCTCTGGGTGACTGTCTGTGAGGAGTGTGGTGTGTTCTCTCTGTGTCTGTGTGGGTTTCCTCTGGGTGACTGTCTGTGAGGAGTGTGGTGTGTTCTCTCTGTGTCTGTGTGGGTTTCCTCTGGGCGACTGTCTGTGAGGAGTGTGGTGTGTTCTCTCTGTGTCTGCGTGGGTTTCCTCCGGGTGACTGTCTGTGAGGAGTGTGGTGTGTTCTCTCTGTGTCTGCGTGGGTTTCCTCCGGGCGACTGTCTGTGAGGAGTGTGGTGTGTTCTCTCTGTGTCTGCGTGGGTTTCCTCCGGGTGACTGTCTGTGAGGAGTGTGGTGTGTTCTCTCTGTGTCTGCGTGGGTTTCCTCCGGGTGACTGTCTGTGAGGAGTGTGGTGTGTTCTCTCTGTGTCTGCGTGGGTTTCCTCCGGGTGACTGTCTGTGAGGAGTGTGGTGTGTTCTCTCTGTGTCTGCGTGGGTTTCCTCCGGGTGCTCCGGTTTCCTCCCACAGTCCAAAAACACATTGGTAGGTGAATTGGTGACTCAAAAGTGTCCGTAGGTGTGAGTGTGTGTGTGAATGTGTGTGTATTGCCCTGTGAAGGACTGGTGCCCCCTCCAGGGTGTATTCCCGCCTTGCGCCCAATGATTCCAGGTAGGTGACCCTGAACTGGATAAGCGCTTACAGATAATGAATGACTGAATGAACACTGCCATAATTAATAGAGAAGGCCAGGTGAATGGGTCAGTGTAATCAACTGTAGCTGCTTGTGTGGTTGGACCTCTTGTTTCTTTCGCCTAGTCTTTTTAGTCAATGGTTTCATGAGTAAAACGTCAAAACACAAGTCGTGTTTTTTAATTCTGCGTTTGTTTCTGCTGCTCGTTTTCATTCAGATCAAGCTCAGCTCTGAAAGCTCGACGCCTGCTCCCTGCCCGCCTCCAGAAGTTGGCATTTTCTGACACCAGACAAATAAACAAGTCTATGATGAGGTCTGTTACCGTATAGAATATTTGTCTATGCTCCTGTTTGTTTCAGCTCATTCGGGTGTTTGTTTACACACATGCGCTTTTTCACTGAAAGCATTTGAGCGCTGACTTTTGGAGAAGGAATTACATTCATGTGCTTTGTCTTTGAATTACTGTGTCAGACACACTCTGGATTTATTTTCAGTTGTTAGCTTACTGCTTGGAAACAGAGGTGGGAGGAACGTGAAATATATTCAGGAGATATTCAGCAAACGGAAATTAAAAGAATGGAAAGTAAAACGTTTAACTGCACATCTTTACATTATTGAGATTTTGAGGAAATAGGGAAAGAGACGATCATTCAGAGAAATGTACTCCGTACGTTCTTTGTACGAAACGATGACGACACAAAGAGACAAGAGCAACTTCTCTTTTTCTTTTCTCCCAAGTTAGTTCTGCAGTGATAAGGAAAAGCACGTAGCAATGGCACCTGGCTATGATTAATGCTAGAAACAAAACAAAACAAAACCTGGCCTGATTTAAACAAAGAAATGAGGTAGTTGTCTATCAGTGCCTCTACAAAAGAAAAAAAGTAAAACTCAATTGAAAGGAAATGAAGTCTTTATGGCAGTAGAACAGAACAGTGTCCAAAATCCTAAATACACAGTGAAACAACACGTTTTCCTTCAGCTGCTGTGATGGAGAGACTTCAGAAGAGGGGAGGTAGAAAAGAACTGTGGATAAAGTGCTCGTATGAGAGAGAGAGAGAGAGAGAGAGAGAGAGAGAGAGAGAGACAGAGAAAGAGAGAGGGAGAGACAGGGAGACAGAGAGAGAGAGACAGAGAGAGGGAGACTTTTTTTTGACTTTTAGGGTCCTTTATTATCAACAGTTGGACTCAATATTCGTCCAAGTTCAATTTTGAAACATAAAAACTACTTGTAAACAACACTCACACTATAAAACCTGGGTATATATAAAAAAGTGCATTTAAATGAAAACTGGATTAAAAATTAGTTCACCATCACATACAGAACACACCCCTCCCCCACAGCACCACACCTCCTCAAACACCTCCAGAGTTTTCATGCACTTATAAAAATTAAAATCAATAAAAATCCTTGATCTCACCAGTCTGATAAAAACCCTTATGACCTCACTGTCAGTGTCCTGTTCCACCTTGTTTTTTCGACTGATGTAAATGGCCAGTTTCGCTTGACCAAGGATAAAATTCAACAATTGGCACTTGGCCCTCTCCTTCTTGTTGTATTTAAAACCCAGGATAAAAGTGTGCACTGTAAAAATCTCATTAAAAGCCATAAAAGCTGTCTGTAAAAAATCAAAAAGGGGACGTAGCCTAAAACATCTCATAAAAGCGTGAAAGACAGTTTCCCTCTGTGTGCAAAAAGGGCAAACTGGTGCAACCTCAGGGTTTAAAACAGAGATAAAAGAGTTGACAGGTAAAATCCCATGTAAAACCCTCCACTGGAGGTCAGCAGCTCTTTTTGTTAACGGTGGCTTGTACAACGCTCTCCACTCAGGCTTTACATTATCACCCAGAGATAGAACCTCCCTCCACGGCGTGTCCACCCTCCCATTCAGTCTCTTTTTGTTTAGCGCTTTCACGCATGCTCTGTACAGCAGCTTCCCGGATGCACTGTCCAACTTCATACAGGACTCCCCCTTACACTCCAGCAGGGGCCCCTCGCAGTCCTCCAGGTCAGGGGCCAGGATGAGAGCAGGAAAGGGGTCGTCCTCTGCAGGCCTAGTCACCCCTGCACCGTAGTCTATCAACATCCTAAGTTCCTCAGGGGTCAACGCTGTCCTCCACTTGCACAGAGACCGAGATACCACGCGCAGAGACCTCAGGCCTAACCGTGCAGTCAGTCTCTCTGTACCGGAAAGATCAGGTCCCGCAGTGTCCACCAGATGACGCAGTGTGGTGACCCCCGAAAAAACCAAGACTCTGGTCAGTGCAGGAGTCGACAGGCCTGATATGTCCATCCGGGCACCGTGAAGCAGAGGTTCCTCCAGCAGCCAGTGCAGCGTTGTACTCTCTGGTCCTTTAACTTTAAAAAAACTCCATATTTTAAAAAGCCCACGATAAAATGCAGGTAAACCAGCAGTGTCCAGTAACTTTGGGTTCATTAAAAACAGGGTCCTGTCCATCCCCAGGCCTCCCACTGTGTGCAGGATCCTGCAGGCTACCTCCCTCCAAACCAGTTCCTTAGGGCCAGTAAACAGTCTTTGTGCAAACTGGAGGCGGAAGGCAGCCACCCTGCTGGCTAAATGAATGAGCCCCTGCCCTCCCTCATCCTTGGGAAGATGAAGAACTCCCTGAGGAACCCAGTGAAGTCGATCCCAAAAAAAATCCACCAGCATAGCTTGAAGATTGGCCAGCAGGCCTGGTGGGGGATCGACACACGCCAGTTTGTGCCATAGGGAGGACGCAGCCAGGTTGTTGATAATGAGAACTCTACCTCGGTATGACATTTGAGGGACCAGCCACATCCATCTGTTGAGCCTCCCCTTCACCTTTTCCAGCACACCATCCCAGTTCCTTTCTTCAATAACACTGTCCCCCAAATGCACACCGAGGTATTTAAACCCGCCCGTCCCCCAGGCCAGTCCATCAGGGAGTCTGGGTTCTTCACCTTCCCAGTCCCCGAGTAAAACTGCTTCGCTCTTTGCCCAGTTTACCTTTGCAGAGGATAAAATGTTAAAATCATGTAAAACATCAACTAAAACATTTACATCATCTTGAGCACTGATAAGAACAACAAGGTCGTCTGCATAAGCAGAGACATGTAATGGGGCAGTACAATCTGGAACATAAAAACCCTCCAGTCCCTCCCTCAGCTTACAGAGCAGGGGCTCAATGGAGAGTGAGTACAACATACCCGACAGTGAACAGCCCTGTCGGATCCCTCTAAAAACTTTAAAAGGAGCACATAAACCACCGTTAACTTTCAGCACACTCTCAATGTCACCGTACAGAACCTTGATCATGGCAATAAAACCAGGGTTGAACCCAAAGCTCTCCAGGACCTTCCAGAGATACCCGTGTTCAACCCGGTCAAAAGCCTTTTCCTGGTCTAGAAATATGAGACCAGTCTTTAACCCCAATAGCCTGGAGACGTCCAAAACATCACGAATTAAAAAAACGTTGTCAAAGACAGACCTACCGGGTACACAGTACGACTGGTCAAAGTGAACCACCTGCTCCATCACCTTCGCCAGTCTCGAGGCCAATGCTTTCGAGAGCAGTTTACAATCGGCGCACAGCAGAGACACGGGGCGCCAGTTCTTCAGTTCGGACAGGTCCCCCTTTTTCGGCAGCAGCGTCAGCACCGCCCTCCTGCAACTCAAAGGAAGCTTTCCATCACGTATGCTGCACCCGAGGACCTCCAGCACATCCTGGCCGATGACCGACCAGAAAGTCTTGTAGAACTCTACTGGTAGGCCATCAATGCCAGGAGCGCGACCATTCTCCATACCATTGAGGGCCTCATGCAGCTCTTCCAATGAGAGTTCAGCATCCAGCTGCGCCGCTGCCGATTGCGACAGTCTGGTCATATTCCTGAGGAACCTGTCCTCCACCTCCTGCGTCGCCGTGCGCTCGCTCTCATACAGCTTTGAGAAAAAGCTGACTGTTCGCTTGCGAATGTCAGCAGGATCATTAAGGAGATCCCCTGATTCTGATCGCACAGCGTGCATGTACCGCTTCTGTCCATTTCTACGCTCAAGACTAAAGAAGAACTTAGAAGGAGCATCCAGTTCATTCACGCACTGAAAGCGTGAGCGGACCAGCGCCCCCTGTGCTGTTTTACCCAGTAAATCAGCCAGAGCAGCCTTCTTTTTGTTGAGAGCTCTAATATGCTCTAAATCTCCTGTGGTCTCCGCAAGACCCTGGAGCCCCACTATTCCAATCTCCAGAGCTTTAAGTGACCTAGTAATGTCCCTCGTGACATTGAGAGTGTACTGTTGACAGAATAATTTAACATTAGCTTTGGCTACGTCCCACCATTGCTGAACAGAGGTAAAATCATTTCTCTTTGCTCTAAAAACACCCCAGAAAAAGGTAAAAGACTCTTTAAAATTGGCATCTTCTAAAAGCGTGGTATTAAAATGCCAGTACGCACTCCGCGGCTTCACCTTTGTTTTTAAGATAGTTCCCTGGACCATAGAGTGGTCAGAGATTCCTACCGGGGCAATAAAACACTGTGTAAAAAGAGATCGTTGGTGTCTAAAACAATAAAAGCGGTCCAGTCTGGCCAGCGAGAGCATGTTATCTTTACTGTGGGCCCATGTGTACTGTCTTTGTTCATCATGGAAACTTCTCCAGACATCACATAACTCATGGGCCTCCAGCATCTCGCAAAGACGCTTCCGTGAAGCCGCGTGAGGTTCGCCATGATTCCGGTCTATTTTGTGTGCTGTACAGTTAAAATCTCCACCCAAGACTAAAAACTCTGTGGAGTCACAACTTTTTAAAAGAGAGCTCAGTGCGTCTAAAAACAGTAACCTCTCAGCCCCTAGTGTTGGAGCATAGACGCAGATAAAAACAAAAGTGTCTTCTTCAAAGACAGCCCTCACTTTTAAAAGTCGTCCCTTTAAAACTTCCTCCACTGTATAAGAGACCGGAATAAAAGACTGTGAGAAAAGGAGTGCCACCCCACCGCTAAGGGATGAGTTGTGGCTTAGAACAGCGAGTCCACTCCACTCCTTCGCCCACTCAGCATCATTTTCCACATCACTGTGGGTTTCCTGCACAAAGACAACATCGATACGTTTGTGCTTAACCAGCTCATAAAACTTTGCCCTTTTCTCACAGTCCCTTGCCCCATTAATATTTAAGGTGGCGATTTGAAAACCTTCCATTAAAAAAGGTAAAAAAAAAAAAAAAAAAAAAAAAAAAAAAAAAAAAAAAAAAGAGGGGACAAAAAACAATCAGAGATAAAAGTCCGTTCAGGAGTCGTCTTCACACTGCACTTTGTTCAGTTTGGTCAGTAACTTTTTTAGTCTAAACGTCTCCTGCTCCGTAAAAACCCCCTCCCTCCGCAAGTGTTTGACGTCCCGTATAAACTGTACACTGTCTGGGAAGTGTTCCTCCACCCTCACACCCTTCTGTCCTTTAGTAACCCGTAAAAACTTTCTAATTTCTTCAACAGTGTACAGTTGAGGCCTGTTCTCTTCCTGAGAGCACACAGACCATCCCGAGTCAGAGAGAGAGCCCTCACTGTCCGAGTCTCTGTCGTCCACTGCCGTCACATCTTGTTTGGCCTGTTTTTTTCCCTTTCCCTGGCCCCTCTTCTTCCTCTTATGAGGAATTTTAAAAACGGACTCAACCTCCATCAGGTTTACTCCTCCAGCCTCCTGTCCTGCTTCTCGGGCTGGAGCCAGTTCAGAACAGCTGTGCTGCACTCCTCCGTCCCTCTCCTCCACGTAAACACCACCAGAGCCCCCCCCACAAGGCCCCGCCGAAGAGGGCCCCACCTCGGCCGACACGGCCTCGGCAGCCACCCTAACAGCAGGCCCCACCGAAGATGACCCTACCACAGCCGACGCGGCCCCAGCAGCCACCCCAGCAGCAGGCCCCGCCGAAGAGGGCTCCACCGCGTCCGACGCGGCCCCGGCAGTCACCCCAACCGCAGGCCCCGCCGAAGAGGCCTCCACCGCGGCCACCGCGGCCCCGGGAGACACCCCATCAGCAGGCCCCGCCGAAGAGGGCTCCACCACGGCCGACGCGGCCCCCAGCTTCCACCCCAACAGCAGGCTCCGCCGAAGAGGGCCCCACCACGGCCGACCCGACCCCGGCAGCCACCCCCACAGAGGGCTCCGCCAAAGATGGCTCCACCACGGCCCCGGCAGCCACCCCAACAGAGGGCCCTACTGAAGAGGGCTCC
>NC_089807.1:42210157-42235157 GCF_029633855.1 Hoplias malabaricus
CAACACAGACACAATGTCCACTGCAATTATTCCATATGAAGGGCCATGGCTGAAGATGTCACTGCGGAGCTGCCTCTGTGATAAACACATAACAGAGACTAAGCACAGCACAGTCATATGTGATATCTGTTTTGTTTTTAAGTGATAACTTCACACTGGTGCGTTCATGTTTAAACACAAGGTGTCAGTATAATATCCGCTTCATGAAGAGGAACCATTAACGACTGTTCCCTCATTTATTAAATCAATATGTGATTTGATCAGGGGCACACCTACTGTGTTTGACTTTAAAGAAGGAGGAAAGCTAGAAGAGACGAGGCAGGCAGATTAGCTGGATATCGTAGGTTTGAGGGCATTTCGACTCGAGACGACTGGAATACTGAGGGATTAGGATCCAGGAGAAGACAGAATGAGTGACATAGAGACAACAAAACCTGTTTCACTCCATCAGCCACACACACACACACACACACACACACACACACACACACACACACACACACACACACACACCATCAGCTTGTCCAATAGTGTTGTCAAAATAAAATTCAGAATTCAAATACGAGCCGAATTCAATACAAATGCACTTTTGAGAGTTTAAAGACTCCCCAGTGGCTCCTGGTGTGTTCCAAACCAATTAGTAACATTACAACACACGATGGCCAAAGAACGAAGGGAACATGTCATTCCTGTTCATAAACAAACAGTCATTTCTTATTAGTATTAATTAGAGTTTGAGGATCTCAAGTTGAAGCTGTTTAGCAACTTAAACACCAATAACAAAGCACCTCGTGTTTACTTTACAATCTGAATAACACTAACAGGCAGAACAATGCTCTCTGGTGAGAACACCATATGCCGCAGATAGCAGACTATTATTCCGACCAAACTACACTCAAAATGCAGTTCCTTCACAGAAGAGTTGAGTAATAACGTGTTCCTGCTCAAGTCAGGAACTGAACAATTGACAATGGAGGCTAATGCAGTGTTAGGAGTCTAGCCCCAGGATTCATTCTTAACACGATCAGAGCTTCCAGACTCCACTAAAAGCCATAAATGTAAGCTAGCATTCTGGAGTAAACAGTGAACTAAAGCTAGAGAAGCCACTTACACCAAACACTGACTTTTCTTTCCACTTCAATTGGTGTGTTTACCTTTACAACGCTAATACTCTCTTCGATTATAAATGGGAATGCGGTATCTCTGGTATGCCATGGTTTTATTGATATATTGTGGATTATGGAAACAAAACCTTGACATAGAAATATAGTGTTCGTTAGTTATTAAATGATGTACTGAAAATACGACAATATTTCATCATTTGACAAATCAATAAACGGAAAACGGAGATGGTGTCAGGGTGTGACCAAAGACAAGGCTGAGAGGCAGATTGAGGAGTGATGTCTAGACATTTATTGACTCTTGCAAATGTAAAGTTTATTTAACAAGTACAGCCTCTAGCCTGTGAGCTTGAGAAAACAGAAAAAAACTCATCCTTGACAGCACAATCACTATGGATCAAACCATTTAACATTCAAGGTACATTCCCCAGTAACAGTGAATGTGAAGAACTGGACATCACTGCTTCACATTCAACCTCACACTTTACATTAACCATCACGATCTTTCAATATTAAATATCAATGGGAAAAATGTTGTAAAATACCCACTAACTCTTTGTACAAACATGGTTTACCCCCTAGAAAGGTTCCAAGTAGTACAGTCGAGATTACCCAGAATTCCAGGCATCTCTATAAAGACTCAGTAAGACTGCACTTCCTCTAAACCACCACCACCCCAAAGAATCAGCAGAAATGTTATGGTGAGATCAATAAAAATGTTAAAACTGTCCCATCCTATGGTCCGACTCGTCTTTACTAGCGTGCACAACTAGTTCAGAAAAGATAAGTTTAAAAGATGTTAAATTATTGACCGTTTACCTGAAATATAAGATTTGAACAGGATTTAACCTTTTATGAGCTTTAAAATCACTTTAAAAGATTTTTAAATGAAAAACATTAACTTTAAAATGAGTATATATAACTAATACAGGGGGTCCTCGGCGTTGATCCGTTCCTACGTCGCGCTGTAAACAGATTTTCGGTGTAAGTCAGAACATACGTACATACTGTACGTAAATAACATACTGTAAGAACTTATCGTATCCCAACACCTATCCTCCTCGGTCCCGAGCCACGTAACCGTGTATTCTTCCGCCGCGCCGCGCACACCAAACACGAAGTTCACGTTACGACATTTCTGACGCAAAACCACTTACATCGAAACAAGGCTTTATACAGTAAATGGGAGATGTGTCGTAACCACGAAACATCGTAACCCGAGGACCTCCTGTATACACATTCTGAGCAGTCTTAAAATCAGAGCTAGAGCTATTACTGCAACGTACCTAACAATAAAAAACGTACTCTGAACTTGTGCTTAACAAATTAAACTTCATACTTGACTCCCTAAACACACTGCATCCCGTATTCTAAACACGTGGGGACCTTAGTGGGCCGTCACAGATGGGTTTCTGATCCCAAATAAGTGGTGTATTATATAAAACAGTGTCAGTACCATATCAGATTCCCACACACAGATGTAGCCACGCTCACACATCAGGACATCAAGAATGAGCACAAGTGATGGATAACAAAGACATTCACAGGAAACAATGCGGGATTTACACAGGGTGTCAGCACAACAAGGTCAAGAGCAGCCAGTGGAACAGTAAGAGTGTGTGTGTGTGTGTGTGTGTGTGTGTGAGTGACCGAGCATCACCCCTCACTGATTCTTTACAGATTTCTCGCTGCACCACCGCTCGCATGAATCCAGCTCACTCTGAAAACGAATGAAACGACAACGACAGACTTCAGCACACGATCGGCAGCGAGACAAGAAACTCAATTAAACCCTCAGAGCACTTTTCAACCGCTTTTGTCAGCGGCGCTAAATGATTTCCCTTAGTGTGCGCTATGCAAAACTGGGATTGTGTAAATGGACAAACCTGCTATAGCTGCGTAGTCCGCCCCACAGACCGAGCCCTGAATTATTAAACTACACCAATGACACGGAAGGACGAGTCTGAATTTGGGAATAATCAAATAGTCATGAAAGCTTAAAATATTGAGCAGCATATTAGGACTTTTCATAAGCAAATTATCCTCACTTTATTGCACAGGCTCAGAAATATGAGCTGTCTGAACCTTTACCACCACCAGAGGGCAGTAAAGGGCCCACAATAATGTTGGTGTGAAAGACTACTGCAGGCGTCTAAAGGCTCGCAAACACAGCACAGCTTTCTTACAAAGTGTAGCTCGATCTTTGTGGAAGAGCACTGTCTAATATCACCATCAAATTGTTATCGGCACTAACTCGCTGCTTTGAACCAAACGTAACGTGAAATGACTTATGATTTGCTTCCCGTAGCATGTGTGAAAACCCCTACACGGACTGAGAAGAAGCCTACATCTGAACAGCTGTATGTTACACTGCCTCTAATCAAAAACATGAACGTAAGTGAGAAAGATGTGGAGAACACTCAGGTGAATGAAGGGCATGTAATCTGTTTTTCACAGGCACTCTGCAGGAGGTGCATGCAGAAGCTACAGACAATAGACAGAACTGAGCTCATTAACGGAGACTGACCTTTACAGAATAGCAGGCAGATAACCTACAAAGGTAACTCTGGAAGCTTTACTGTGTGTGTGTGTGTGTGTGTGTGTGTGTGTGTGTGTTTGTGTGTGTGTGTGTATGACTATAAATTAGCAGTCTGTTGATTGTCTTTCTCCTTACCCCGCTGTCAGCGAATCCAAGCCGTCAATCAAATGGTCCAAACGCTCCAAAGACCAACCTGTGATGAATATTTATTATAACAGAAGAAGGCACAAATCTCATATCTGTATCTGAATGTAGCTCATGTAAATATGTTTAATCTCAAGCTACTTTTTCATGTACCACATGCACATAGCGTTTAATCTGGGACGGCGTTATGAGTAAATAAAAAGATAAAGCCAATTGGATGCCTGCAGAACGATGGCTAGATGAAGTTAATCGTACACAGTCCGTATGTCGAGCAATGCCTGAGTTACTTCACGTCACTTTGCTTCATTTACTCGATGCCAGATGGAAGGCAATAAAAAACACAAACTTGTAAGCTGAAGTGATGCCAGTGCTGGTGAATTAATGCTTTCACCTCTGTGGGACTCGGGGGAGAGGAGGAAACTGAGAGCCATCAAGACTCATTAATTATTCACCTGTGACAATATTAACACAGCTAATAGTCCTGAGATAAGGCATTCCTGATCACACCTCCACTTCCTAAAGCAAACAAAGGCACCTCTCCAAAGAGCTGAGCTATTAGAGACCGTAACTCTCTGCAGTGGCAGGACCTTGCATCCAATGTCAGAGAGGTGGCGCAAGCGAGCAGGTAAACAAAGGTGTTGTGGAACCCCACCCCCCTGTTCCACCACGCCACCCAGGACAGTGCTGATAAACTGAAACACTCTGTAAATGCAGGGGATGCCCAAATACCAAATCTCACCGAGTGTTTCTTTAAAGAACCTACTGTACGTGCTTTTGTTGAGATTTTCTTCTAAAATCAATTAAGCTTGTTCCCATTTGCTGCAGCAGCAACTTCTTTTCTTCTGGGAAGGCTTTACACTACATGTTTGAACACTGCTGTGAGGATTTTATTGATTTCAGCCAAAAGGACATTAGTGAGGTCAGCGACTGATTAGTTATGGATCACAAAGTCTCAGCTCATCGCAAACGTGTTCTCTAACACTCTAAAGAATGCATTTAGACTCATATGCAGCTACTCCAGAGCATCCGTTTCTGTTTCCATGGCTGTTGTAAAGAGACTATACAAGCTATCTTTAATTACATATTCATCACGGGTAAAGCTTTCTTTAATGTTGACCTTGAAAGAGACGCTACGATGGGCGTGAGGTGTTCTAACACTCAGCGGAGTCTGGACGGTGTTGTGACAGTCGTAAGGAGAATCCGAGAAGCAGGGACACACCAGGCTTAAGACTAAAGCCAACACGTTCACTCTAATTAGTTCCATAATCACTCGAAACTTCATTTACACTATACACTCATCAACTATGGTTTCCATGGAGACTGCACAGCAAGGAGAAAAATATTTAAATAAACCTGAACGGCGTATAATATGCCAAAACCTCTCTCGCATCTTAATCAGGAGGCCTTTAGCTGTAAGGAAGTTCCACGTTAGCCACACTTTATTGGGTCACTGTCGAGCGTTTACGTTATCAGTGATTCATTACGTTATCGGCCACGGCGAGCCAAGCTGTCTCAGCCTCGGGGAGGAAAAAAGAGCGCACGCTTCTGTCTCTGTGGAGGCGAAAACGCTTCAGCTGAAAGCCACGGAGCAGGAGACTGACACAGCACCACAAGCTGCTGCCTGCTGCTTTATTCCCACTCTCGTCCACCCCTGACCTTAGCCAGTCACTCTGGGGCCAGGAAAAACACCAGCAAATGCTGTTCTTCTTGGGCTGCGGCATGCTATATAAATAACTCCCATGAGATTGTGCTGGTGGAGTTTGTCTGACCCGACCGACTCAGAAGGAAGCTAACTGATGACCCCTCTAACCACCCACAGAGATGGGCACAGGCTTGTGTGTGTGTAAGTACAAAAGCAAACCTCGAGTGCACAGTAGATTGCTTTTTTGTTTTTTTAAAGCTTATATCAGAGAAGAATTTAAGAAACTGTACCTTATGACAAAAACTAAGCACACATTTTAACACAAACCCTCTAACATTAAGCTGTGATACTGTGTGGACACTTGCTCATTCATCATTTCTTTTCAAATGAAGAATAATAACAAGTAGTTTAAGGTTTTTTTTTTTGTTTTTTTTTTTAAATATGTTCAATTTAGCAAGTAAATGTAATTAGTATGTCCAGGAACTGATGTAGAGTAGTGTGGTGTGTTCTCTCTGTGTCTGCGTGGGTTTCCTCCGGGTGCTCCGGTTTCCTCCCACAGTCCAAAAACACACGTTGGTAGGTGGATTGGCGACTCAAAAGTGTCCATAGGTGTGAGTGTGTGAGTGAATGTGTGTGTGTTGCCCTGTGAAGGACTGGCGCCCCCTCCAGGGTGTATTCCTGCCTTGCGCCCAATGACTCCAGGTAGGCTCTGGACCCACCGCGACCCTGAATTGGATAAGGGTTACAGACAATGAATGAATGAATGAATGAAAGGAACTGATGTAAAACAAATGTACTCATTAGGGAGTGTTTTGTAAAATGTGAGTGAGTGAGTGAGTGACTGACTGAGTGTCTGAGTGAGTGAGTGACTGAGTGAGTGAGTGACTGACTGAGTGAGTGAGTGAGACACTGAGTGAGTGACTGAGTGAGTGTCTGAGTGAGTGAGTGACTGAGTGAGTGACTGACTGACTGACTGACTGAGTGACTGAGTGAGTGACTGACTGAGTGAGTGAGTGAGTGAGTGAGTGACTGACTGAGTGAATGAGTGAGTGAGTGAGTGAGTGACTGACTGAGTGAGTGAGTGAGACACTGAGTGAGTGACTGAGTGAGTGTCTGAGTGAGTGAGTGACTGAGTGAGTGACTGACTGACTGACTGACTGAGTGACTGAGTGAGTGACTGACTGAGTGAGTGAGTGAGTGAGTGAGTGACTGACTGAGTGAATGAGTGAGTGAGTGAGTGAGTGACTGACTGGGTGAGTGACTGAGTGAGTTCTTGAACTGAAATCAAAATTAAGAACTTATAAATGATCTAAAATGGCTTTTTTTTTTTTAAAAGATAAACCTGTTAATGCTTTTTTAAATTCTGTTAATGCGCCCCACTGTGTTCATGTACTGCTCCTTTAAAACAACACTACCACACATGTAGTCACATTAACTCTGTCCTATCCAGTCTGCCACAAAAAAACATAAATAACTAATGATAAAAAAATCCAAGCTTCGTCAGTGAACCAGGGCAAATAATAAATAAATAAATAAATTAACGAATAATGGGTCATTAATTTTAATGGAGGTAAAATATCCAGTCAATCCTGATACTGATTTGTGAACATATCGCCCAGCCCTACATCAAAACACTCTCATACAGAGTGAGTGCCATTTTGTGTGGTATGATTTTCCTCCTCGAGAGTTGACAACGCAAATGCATCCTGGGCTAATGGCCTTAATCACTGCCTCTGACAGCTTTTCCTCCCCAAGCCCGTGGTAAATTTCACCTGAGAAACATCAAACAAACACGAGCTTCAGATTGCAACAGCAAATGACTGTGTCAGCACGTCTCAACCAATACACCATTATAGCAGGACCTCCAGGAACACACGCCTGATTCTGCCTCAGTGTCGTTGGATAGGAAGCTGAAACAATACCCCGCAGGTAATCCCTCCTGAAGAAAAGATTGTCACACCTCCACTAAACCTCTCCGTTCAAGCGTATTACGATCCTTACAGGTCACGCTGAGTAAATGTCTAATGAAACAGACATTCAGCTTCCTGCAGAAATCTTACATCTCTCATTTGAATGAAACTGCCACTGCTCAATGGATAAAAATGATAGAGCATGTAGCTACAATGAGCTGAAGCTCGGTGCTATTCACTGGAGTCTAATGATGCTTGATCTTTCCAATCCATTTGAAACAGACCTGGAAATTAGAAGAGCAGGTTTGAGGATTTTACCCAGTGGGAGAGAGTGTTTTCTCCTTTTACTATTCATTCTTATTACATTTAAATACGCCGGTCACGCTGGGTTTAGCGGTACACTCCGCTCGGGTTTTATTTTATTTATTTCATTATTATTCTTGGAATGCTACTAAGTTATGTTTTGGGTAATAACAGGTCAGCGCTCCGTATGAAGAGTACATTAAGCTGGGAGACGATTACGCTGCATGTTCAGCACTTCAGAAGCTGTGTGTCGTTTTATAGTCAACGTTGAGCCTATATAAGGGTTAACTCTGAGTCTCTAAACATTTCTCTATTGGAACAATAAATGGTGGCGGTGAGAATTGCTGCTGTAGTGTTCTGCTGTAATCATCGTTCCCTACATTATTCTTCCACAGAGCGTCCCAGGACACTCTGGATTATGGGGTTGTTGAGCAGTCGAAATATGAACAACAGCACATACAGTACATATATTCTGCGAGCGAGCTAGCGCTCCAGCACACTGAAAACACTCTGTATGAAAGTAAAGGCTGAGTTATGCTAGCGGACTCAAAGCAGTCTACGCCGTAGTCTTCGAAAGTGAACTATGCTCCACACTGCAGTTTCACCTCCAAAACACTAGGGGCTGACTCGCAAATAAGTCCCTAAACCATATGTAGCACACGATGTTGTGGTGTAGTAGCATTAGCTTAGCTAATTAGCTAATCCATGTAGTGCACTGTGTAAGGATTAGGGCACTCTTTGGAGAAGAGAGTGTAGTTTAAATGCGGTGATAGGAAAGAAACAATTACAACGCAGGCACAGCTTTCCCACCTGTTTTTATCACTATTATTATTATTGTTGTTGTTTTTCTTTCCCTGGAGGTGTCCTTTCCAAACAAAGTCTCAGCTGTTTTTAATTAGCAACAAGAAATAATTGAATATGAAATGAAACCATGCACCGGTTATTGCTAGCAATAACTGATTTCTAAGGATTAAAAAAATAAAAGCAGCTTAAAATAATGCAGAGGCTGACTAAATGAAATATGTGTGGCCCATCACCCTCTTGGTTAGCTGCCATCATACAGTAAAGGGACGCCTGCAGTGAATGGAAATTGAGTAACAAAGGGAGAAAATAATTGAAGGAAAATAAGAATTACACGAGGACATGAAATGAGTGCTTCTTAATGGAGAATTAAGCAGAGAGGCCAAATGATTCAACAGAGACAGAAACACACACATTAGGCCCACACACACACACACACACAAACACACACACACACACACTGTAGAGATGTTTGTGATGTTATTAGTGTGCTGAGCACTGATGGGCACTATATCCCTGTGTGCACAACCCGGAGAGAAAACCTCATTTCTGATGCAGCGTACCACTCACTCTCTTCCTCTTCCTCTTCCTCATTCCCCCGTCTCTCTCTCTCTCTCTCTCTCTCTCTCTCTCTCTCTCTCTCTCTCTCTCTCTCTCTCCCCTCTCACTCTGTTTGTCCATCCCTCTTGGGTTTCCTGATTCCCCTCTCTCTCTCTCTCTCTCTCTCTCTCTGTGTGTGTGTGTCTCTCTCTCTCTCTCTCTCTCCCTGTGTGTGTGTGTGTGTGTGTGTGTGTGTGTGTGTGTGTTTCCTCTGATGGTGAGCTGTAGCCTGTGTAAATAATCAGTGGTTCAGGTTCGTCTTAAATATTAAAAGTAGACAGTCCAAAACAACCGCAGCTCTGGCCTTGCTAGGGCCCCAGGCGAGTGGACTGATATATCAGGTGGACTTGGTAAATCAGTGAGATAACTGCAGCCGTGTCTGCCACTCCTCCAGGGATGAAACCTTCAGGTGAAAGGCAATACAACCACCACTCCACCGAGACTCCAACAACGCATCCCCCAACCCCTGCTGAGTGAGTGAGTGAGTGAGTGAGTGAATGAGTGACAGCAGTTAGAGTGGGCTGATGGAGCTGCGCTGAGATGGAGAACACCAGCTCATTATTTCCCCTGCGGGAAAAAAAGGAGCGATTGCACAGGCTTTATTTTTCCTCTGGATATAGACATGTCAAGCCGCGTGGCAGAGTGAGAGAGCCTCAGAAAGACTTCAAATACCACCATTACTGACATGTAGAGAGACACAGAAAGGGAGGGAAAAGGGGCACTTTTCCAGCAGATTATGACTTCCAGAGTGTGCTGTGGACCATTTCACTAAAACCTAAAAGCTACATCTGTAACGTTCATCACCTTCACGTACAAAAAAAAAAGAAAAATGCTCAATCAAACTGGGAAAGTCAAATTTCTGCCAGAGATACTGAAATAGAGAGAGAGAGAGAGAGAGAGAAAGAAAGAAATAGAGAGAAATAGAGAGTGAAAGAGAGAGATAGAGAGAGAAAGATAGAGAGAGAAAGAAAGAGATAGAGAGAGATAAAGAGAGAAAGAGAGAGAGAGAGAGAGAGAGAGAGAGAGAAAGAGAGAGAGAAAAAGAGAGAGAAAGAGAAAGAAAGAGATAGAGAGAGAAAGAGAGAGAGAGAGAGAGAAAAAGAGAGAGATAGAGAGAGAAAGAGAGAGAGAGAAAGAGAGAGAGGAAAAGAGAGAAAGAGAGAGAGAGAAAGAGAGAGAGAAAAAGAGAGAGATAGAGAAAGAGAGAAAGAGAGAGAGAAAGAGAGAGAGAGAGAGAGAGAGAGAGAGAGAGAGAAAGAGAGCGAGACACAGAGAGAGAGAGAGAGAGAGAGAGAGAGAGAGAGAGAGAGAGAAAGAGAGAGAGAAAAAGAGAGAGATAGAGAAAGAGAGAAAGAGAGAGAGAAAGAGAGAGAGAGAGAGAGAGAGAGAGAGAGAGAGAGAGAAAGAGAGCGAGACACAGAGAGAGAGAGAGAGAGAGAGAGAGAGAAAGAGAGCGCAAATGGCAGTACTTTTGAACTGGAATGCCATTAGACTTGGTCACTGACACTCTCACGAGGCGGGTATCCATCTTCCTGAAACAAAGAGCCATGCCATCTACATCTCACTGACCTCTACAGCCACATTACCCCAGCCCCATCACACTCACTTCTCTTGCCAAATTACAGCTCGGAATATATCTGAATATAGATAAGTGTGTGTGTGTGTGTGTGTGTGTGTGTGTGCTCGCACATGGGCTGGAAGTAGGAAGTGGGCTTCAATGAAAATAGACAAAGAGAAATATCTCCAGTGTCTCTAAAGAGCTGATTACGTCTGTGAAGAGAGGAAACAGAGGACATTGTGATTAGAAAATCAGAAAGAAAATTAGCCCTAAAATGTCCTCTCTGGTTTATTCACACGCCCCGTTTGGTTCGTGATGAAAGGGGCATTTTCTTGAGTCTCTTTAATGTAAACTCTCCAACCACAGCTAAGACAGATTCACATCATTTATTGTTTTACCTGGAACTCAGATGATACCCACAATTCCACTGATGAGATAAAAAATAAAATAAAAATCACTGACAACATACAAACATTTAACTTTGTAATTATTTAATTACAGCTAAAATAGCGGTAGATTTCTGTGGTACGATGACAGGCTGAAGGCTATGACGGCTTTGGTGATTAAATAAGAATATATACTCACTGCATGAAAATATACAGATTCTCTAATGAACAACGATGGTCAAAATCACCCAGTGAACCATAAAAGAACTACTCCAACTTTCAAACAATCGTAGCTGATAGAGTGTTGCATTCCCAGTCTGAAATCACGCGTAATTCTTAGTAGAGGTGTGTTTGAAATACAAGCCAAGACTTCTGTTCCGCCTTCTGCACGCTACCCATCACTCGGTTCCACTCAGCTCCACTGTGAAATTGCATCTGAAGCAGACTTTCCCATGGAGCTCGTGACAGCTGAAACTGACTAATGTAAAGGTAAAATAACCAGCAGATGAATGTCCATGGTGCCAAGTCCTGGTATCAAAACACGGTGATGATCACTGGTTACACACCTCTAAAGTTTTCAATGAGTAACTTACTTCAAATACTTTTCTCCTATAAAAATACTGTAGGGTTTGTGTATCACCTCTTTTTCTATAATCAAAGGTAATAATAACAGGGACTCTTTAATGCAGCAGTACCCTCTACTCTCTGGGAAGGCTTTACACTACATTTTGAAACACTGTTGAATACGGTTTGCAAACACAGGGCATGTGCATAATGATGACATCACTATAGTGCGACAGTAAATATACTGCAAGACGATCCTTTACGACACATTAGGACATCTGTGTAAATCAAGGAGATAAAACGTGAGACAGTGTTTAACAAAGTGCATAGCTTGGCTTCATGCCCCTTACTAACACACACACACACTGACTGCAACTTCAACACAAGTGTGACATAATTAAAACAAATAGCCATAAACGGCCATAAAGCAGAACAGTTCTGTGGAGGCTGTGAACAAAATGGCTCCTTAACCCCTCATTAGTATTGTGCTATACAGTGAAGCACTATATAGTTACCAAGGCCCCGGAGACACTACACGGCTTTTAAAGTCAGGGCAGATTATGAACAGACTGGGTATTTTAAACTACACAACTGTTTTGTGGCGATGTTTACGGAGACTGGGAAAATGCCAGGCACACACTACACAACTGGGGATAACACACTACAGGACACCAAACTCCCGAACTAAACAAACGACTCGCATTTCATAGGATACACACATAAACACGGACCTACAACTCTCTGCTATTTCTGTAGATCCACAAAGAAAAATACGTAAATTATGCTGTGTGTATAACACATACTTGAAGCTACGTTCCACCTAACGTTTTGAAAAAGTCAAATGTTTGATGTGCTGTGACTGGTCTGAAACGCGATTTGGAGGCAACAAATTAAAGACTGAGCCCCTCGCCCACTACAAAACATTCCTCCGGGTGACTGTCTGTGAGGAGTGTGGTGTGTTCTCTCTGTGTCTGCGTGGGTTTCCTCCGGGTGACTGTCTGTGAGGAGTGTGGTGTGTTCTCCCTGTGTCTGTATGGGTTTTCTCCGGGTGACTGTCTGTGAGGAGTGTGGTGTGTTCTCCCTGTGTCTGTGTGGGTTTTCTCCGGTTGACTGTCTGTGAGGAGTGTGGTGTGTTCTCCCTGTGTCTGTGTGGGTTTTCTCCGGGTGACTGTCTGTGAGGAGTGTGGTGTGTTCTCCCTGTGTCTGTGTGGGTTTCCTCCGGGTGACTGTCTGTGAGGAGTGTGGTGTGTTCTCCCTGTGTCTGTGTGGGTTTCCTCCGGGTGACTGTCTGTGAGGAGTGTGGTGTGTTCTCCCTGTGTCTGTGTGGGTTTCCTCCAGGTGACTGTCTGTGAGGAGTGTGGTGTTTTCTCCCTGTGTCCGCGTGGGTTTCCGCCGGGTGACTGTCTGTGAGGAGTGTGGTGTGTTCTCTCTGTGTCTGCGTAGGTTTCCTCTGGGTGACTGTCTATGAGGAGTGTGGTGTGTTCTCCCTGTGTCTGCGTGGGTTTACTCCGGGTGACTGTCTGTGAGGAGTGTGGTGTGTTCTCTCTGTATCTGTGTGGGTTTCCTCCACGTGAATGTCTGTGAGGAGTGTGGTGTGTTCTCTTATAACGTAAATAGGGAGCACAGCCACAGTGTTTGTCCACTTCATTTAGTGGCTTGATTGCTGTGAAAGCTGAAGTGAGCTTAGACATTTGACTTGAAAGCGTACGGTGCCTGTCTGTTTCCTTCTCTTCACCTAAGGTTTGCTCATTAATGTGCTTAATGCCAATAAAAATATCAATATCTGACATTAGTGTATTGATAATGTATCCCTGAAGAAAGTGATACATCGCTGTATCAATAGTTTGTCCCGGCCCTGCTCCTGAGAGGACTTCATTACATTAAGCCACAAACACCTTAATGAGGCCACGTAATGATGATTAGTTGATGATTAGTTTTGGATCATAGACACCACACAAACTCACCCCACAGGGACTGTATGGAGTGTTGTGGAGTTTTACAGCGCACCGTTGACTCAGACATGTATCTGACCAAAGCCTTGTTTTCTGAAATGTGGGCGAGTGATGGGGCGGTCTGGTGTGTGAGGGACACTGATTGTTACTGTAGACAGTGGAGTGTCCTGTGGTGATTCCCCCCTGTGTGAGCAACTCACAGTCTCTTTACTGAGTCGACTGTTCCCAGTCCAGCTCAGGAAACAGGCAGCTTTGTCATCGCAGCCAAAGGAAGAGTGAAGGGGAAAATTGAACAGCAGGCTGTTGCCCAGGGGAGAGCGGCCATGTTCCTGCCTTGTTGCTCTGTTGTAGAGAGGAGCAGGTCCACTTTTTTTTCCCCCACTCTCTCCTTTGTGATGGATGTCCCATTTGATCAGCACCCCCCCACCCCCCACACACCCCCGCCTCTCTCTCATTCTCTCTCTCCTCTTCTCCCTCTCTCAGGGAACAGGGAAATATAATGGTTGCAGAGGCCGTCATCTGACAGAAAGCTCAGCGAGACACTGTGGCTCCAGACAGAAAATTTAGCCCCTGACAGGTTTACTGACAAATCTCTAGCATCCAGAGGCAGCGTTGGGGACGGTCGGTCTAGTCAATAAAACCCACATTCTCACACACGTACACACACACACACAGATGTAAATCTTCCCCAGGCTTCTATAATGGCTTCTCAGCATCAATGCCAGCTACTGATGAATGGCACTGCTAGCTCAGCGAGATAGAAAATCTGCCTCTACTGCCTCGGTGCCAGATGCTAAGACACTAACATGCCGTCTGTACGGCTCAGAGAAGGGCCATCGACACTGCCTGGGACAACACAGTTACTTCCGCAACACTTAACAGCCCATTACGTATCTGCTCCGCTTTATCGCTTCCGTTAAACACGGCACAACAGAAGTGTTTAATTATGCGCGGTGCAGTCTGTATTGAAAGTGAATATCAAATCAATTAATTGGAGCTTATTAAGCCCTGCGTCGCTTGTGGAACATAGCAGCTTTGATTTCACAGAACAGTAGCAGTGTCTGGGGTCACTGTCTGCGCTGACCTCTGCTCTGTGGAGTTTTGCTCCCTGCTGTAGGCTGAAGTGATGCTGGATTAGCCCCCTGCTGCAATCCACAGCTTATTACTAGCAGCCTTACCGTGCATGCATCTCACACACACACACAAACACACACATGGCCAATAGCCCCTTATAAGTTGTGAACTACTACTACACTTCTTTTTGCGCTTCTGTAATCTCCCGGAAAATAAAACAGGGCCAAAGGGGTATACACCTCCCAGCGGTGGGCAGTTCAGCAACGAAACTGTCCAGTACCTGACCTCATTAATGCTCTCAAAGGATGAATACAATCAAATCAAATCCTCACAGCAATCTCCCACTATTGTAAAGCCTGGTGGGCAGTACTACAGAAGAGATCTGTTGTGGGAACGGAGTCTCTCCTGCGGTGTGAGAGCACCAGCACCTTGCTGCAGTGATAAAAAAGTGTGTGTCATTAGCAGGTGTCATTATCTTTAGTGTTCCCTCTTTTCCAATGCATGGTGCTGACTTTACTCTGATCTCCGTGCTGTTTGGTCCCTGATCCTTGGTTCGATTTCCACTACCATCGCCCATAACCCCCACAACCCCCAAAATGTAGCTGTTGACGTCACTTACCCCATCTCTAATAGGAACCACAACAATGGCGGCAGTAACGTTCAGCGTCATGTTTGAGCACGCTGTTGTTGTTTGGGACTGAACACAGATCAGTTTAAACAACTCAGGAGAGTTTGTTCCTTCCTTGTCGCACTGTCCAGCTCATTGTCATTGTGTCAAAGATCTTTGGCTGTGCGTCTTCCACTCTCTGCAACATTAGCCAACATGAGGCTAGCACAGTCACATTTATATCTTCAGACATAAACACATTTCAGTTTTCTGTAACCGCCAACAAACAGTCGGCAGAAGGGCAACCGGAAGGTTTCGGGAATATCTTTCGGTCCAGTTCCACTGTAGGCTTCTAGTGCATGCAACAAGCGAACAGCTGGGTTTAGCACAGAGGGCTTTACAGTCTCCGATGGAAAAGATCTCTTAGCTCCGCTATCTCCACTACAAGGCTGTGCATGATCCATAATACAAATCAAGGTGGTGACCTGCCTGCTTCAATACGTGTGAAAATAAAAATGCTTTGATATTTCGTGTGCTTTCTTACTTAAACCGAGCAGTCTTAAATCTCTGTTCTTTCCCCTCATACATACTGAACACTTCAGTTACGGACAACTGAGAACCTCTTTCTCTTTCTTAGAAACGCTCTGAGTGAGTGTGCCACAATATGAAACAGGAAAAGCTCTGCTTTGCCCAATGCAACTTTAACTTTCCTTTGAATCTGGCTTCGTTAAGAGAGCCTCAAATGCACTGGGATCAAAGATATCAGTGGAGTTCTGGAAGCAATTACGCAACATGTGACTTGTCTCACTGTTTTAACTGCATTATCGTTTCATGTCGAGCTAATGAATGGATCAGCAGAGATTAAGCGCTGTTCTTATTGAGGGACTGTGTGTGAGAGTGTTTGTGTGCGTGTGAGTTTGTGTGTGTGTGTGTGAGTGTAAAAGTAAAGAAAGAAAAGAAAAAGAAAGAAGAAGACCTTCACTAGGTCACACGAACAACAAGCTCCTCAGTGTTGCCAAAGTCAGTCTCCCTGCGAGGGGAGATAAGGATTAGGGCCCTTGGCACTCGATGGAGATTTCAGATGATATCACTACTGTATTATCTCAATGAGAAAATCCTCCATGAACTTAGAACAGAGTAAAATCAATAGACCATCAGAGCTGAGGCAGGATGGTCTCTCTTAATTCCAGCCTGGAAGAGCAGGGTGCATGCGCGCACACACACACACACACACACACACAGTGAACACAGACACTAGTGCTGCACAATATACTGTGTATCATAACCTCTATGGAGATAGTGCCCTTTGCAGTTCTAATATCAAAATGTAAATGTAAATGAGGCCTACAGCAAATAACATTATTATTATTTTATTTATTTATTTTATTTACTGTTGCCTTTGTGCATTCTGATGGCTCACTATTAAACAGAGGCGTTTATGTGAATATTTTAATAAATTAAACCAGCAAACATGGATTCTTTAGGTCAAAAATAATGATTTTCACTTCGCTGATTCACTTGCATTTTAATGTATTCACGATATTGTCCTCAGTCCACAGTCCTTCATTTCTCTTTCTAAAGAAGGAAGAAGTTCTGTGATATAACCAACATAGAGAAGGGCTATGAAGCAGAAGTCCAAATGTCTGCATCGATTTTTTAACATTCTAACATTGCTATGTTTATGTGCACATTATAATTTTTAAGTGGTGCAGCAGTGTCTGTGAGGAATGTGGTGTGTTCTCTCTGTGTCTGCGTGGGTTTTCTCCGGTGACTGTCTGTGAGGAGTGTGGTGTGTTCTCTCTGTGTCTGCGTGGGTTACCTCCGGGTGACTGTCTGTGAGGAGTGTGGTGTGTTCTCTCTGTGTCTGCGTGGGTTTTCTCCGGTGACTGTCTGTGAGGAGTGTGGTGTGTTCTCTCTGTGTCTGCGTGGGTTTTCTCCGGTGACTGTCTGTGAGGAGTGTAGTGTGTTCTCTCTGTGTCTGCGTGGGTTTCCTCCAGGTGCTCCGGTTTCCTCCGACAGTCCGAAAACACACGTTGGTAGGTGGATTGGCGACTCAAAAGTGTCCGTAGGTGTGAGTGTGTGAGTGAATGCGTCTGAGTGTGTGTTGCCCTGTGAAGGACTGGCGCCTCCTCCAGGGTGTATTCCCACCTTGCGCCCCATGATTCCAGTTAGGCTCTGGACCCACCGCGACCCTGAACTGGATAAGGGTTATACATAATGAATGAATGAATTAAGTTTACAGATTTCTCCCAGTCTCATTCACATTTCAGCACTGCATACACAAGAAAAAAAAATATATATATATATCACATGAAAAATCCTAACACACACATACACACAGACTATACACTGCATTCAGAAATACACAATAAAAAACATTTATTTGGAACAAAAAGATGTGATACTGTTGCAGAGATGAGAACCCATCACCACACCACAGTGATGAAGAGACACTGTCAACAGCACTTCTCTTCCTCCATTCAACTTGAAGCCTTGTCATGTTTTATTTTCCAATTACCAATAAAGTGCACCGCGCCATATTTTATCAGAGTCTACCGCAACATGTAATTAGTGTCACAAGGCTGAGAACCCATCAAATAACACTGCACGGTTGATTTTCTTATAAGTAACCATGTTCTATCCCCAGTGGAAGCGCAGAGCTTCAGTGCCTCTATAACATTCAGCGACAGGGACTTCATCTCACTTTCTCCAGGGTGCAGGAAAGCGTCTGCAGTCAATAAGCCGGTGGATTCGGTGATCATTCTTTTGCTTTGAGTGGGTAGCAGGCCACCATGGGAAACAACAAAATCAAAGTTTTTTTTCTGTGAAATCATCCCGGACCCTCTGTCTGAGCTCTGCTGGTGCTCTGATGCTTTTCTGTTACACTTCCTCGCTATCTCTGCCCGACTCTTCACTACACACTCAACAACAAAAACACAGCATGGGCCTTTTTCCCATTCCGCGAATCCATGGCTCTGAAACACCAAGGAAATTCCGATGACTTAACCTCACTACTACAAACTAACACTTGTTTCTGTCAAAGTGCAGAAAAACACAGTCGATAGGTGGATCACAGTCTCAGGGGGAGTAGCACTGGGGAGGACTGGACGCTGCAGAACGTAAGTGTAAATGCTGCTTAAGCTAAGAGTAATAGTACAAGTTTAGACTCGACCACAAGAAATAGTTTTAGAACCTGTTTCATGTTCAGATACCATTTGATCTTAAGAAATGCAGGTGGGAACACCCCCAGGACACTCTGTGATTGATTACGGTTCAGTCACTCATGCTGTATGTGGTCAGATTTAAAAGAAGAGTAAATAAAATGCCTTCCCAATATCTGCTCTAACAGTAATTTAAGGGGCAATAAGCGACTGTAGCAGGTACCACAGTGTTTACAAATGCTGTTTTCAACCTCTATGGCCCAAATGCACCAAATCACAGTGGCTGCAGGACATAGCCTTCTCTTCTGCCGATGCAGACAAAACTAGCCCTGTTTTATAACAGTTCTCTCTATGGTGGATAGTGTAAAATACACTGGTAGTAGCTGCTGAAAAAAACATGTTTACAGTATGCAGTAAAACAGAAATGACAAGTTTAGGGATGCATGGACATAAAACAAAGCTTAATGCACAGTGTAAACAGGCTCCATGTTCTAAAAGGAGAGGGGGGTAATATATTTCTTTCTAATTCTATTCTCCCACACACAGTGGCCACGGCTTAATGGTAAATTCTGGCTCTAAGAACCAGCCCAGCGACAGATCTCAAACAAACACCTCCTCAAGCCATTAGACTTTGTTCGGATCTGGTCTGGGGCAGTAGATTTTTTAATTCTTACACCGTCTGCACAAAGTTTGCAAGTAATATGTGTGTGTGTGTCTGTGTGTGTGTGTGTATATATATGTGTGTGTATGTATGTATTTGTGTGTGTGTGTATGTATGTATGTGTGTGTGTGTGTGTGTGTATGTATGTATGTATGTATGTGTGTATGTGTATGTATGTATGTGTGTGTGTGTGTGTGTGTGTGTGTGTGTGCGTGTGTGTATGTGTATGTGTGTGTGTGTATGTATTTGTGTGTTTGTGTATGTGTGTGTGTGTATGTATGTATTTGTGTGTGTGTGTATGTATGTATTTGTGTGTGTGTGTGTGTGTGTATGTGTGTATGTATGTATGTATTTGTGTATGTATGTATGTGTGTGTGTGTGTATGTGTGTGTGTGTATGTATGTATTTGTGTGTGTGTGTGTGTGTGTATGTATGTATTTGTGTGTGTGTATGTGTGTATGTATGTATGTGTGTGTGTGTGTATGTGTGTGTGTGTGTGTGTGTATGTATGTATGTATGTGTGTGTGTGTGTATGTGTGTGTGTGTATGTATGTATTTGTGTGTGTGTGTGTGTGTGTATGTATGTATTTGTGTGTGTGTATGTGTGTATGTATGTATGTGTGTGTGTGTGTATGTGTGTGTGTGTGTGTGTGTATGTATGTATGTATGTATTTGTGTGTGTGTGTATGTATGCATGTATTTGTGTGTGTTTGTTTATGTGTGTGTGTATGTGTATGTGTGTGTATGTGTGTATGTATGTATGTATTTGTGTGTGTGTGTGTGTATGTGTGTGTGTGTGTGTGTATGTATCTATGTATGTATTTGTGTGTGTGTGTATGTATGCATGTATTTGTGTGTGTTTGTTTATGTGTGTGTGTATGTATGTATGTATGTGTGTGTGTGTGTGTGTGTGTGTGTGTGTATGTATGTATGTGTGTATCTGTGTGTGTGTGTGTGTATTGTCTGTGTCTAATCCACTTGTACCAGCATAATACACACCAACACATCACCATCATATGAGTGTCACTGCAGTCCTGAGAATGATACGACACCAGAGTCATTCCTGCTCTGTCGTGGTTCGGTGGGGGTCCGGTCCGTTAAAGAACAGGGTGAAAATGGGCAACAGTTGGACTACTCTCTCTAGAACTACAAAGTGCTGTGTGGTCAGTGGACACTGAGTCCAGAAACAAGATGGTGAACATAATGTTGTGGCTGATCAGCTCAAAAATAAAAAATCATCAGTCCTATGGTGTAATGCAGTAATAATTAGGTGTGAACGCCTGCTGCTGCAGAGCTCCTTGGAGGCCGAACCCCATCAGAGACTGGGCAGCACCTGCAGAGACATAGAAACACACACACACACATTCTTCCTATCCCACAGGGACACACACCTCTCTCCTGTCCCACTGAGACACACACCCAAATGCAGCTTTAATGGAAATCAATGAAGCCTGCACAGCTCAGCAGACTGATCTGGAAACAGTGGAAAAGCTGGGTCTGTTCTTCTGTCTGTTCCTCTGTCTTTCCGTCTGTCTCCTTTCACCCCGTTTGCACACTGCACTTTAACAGCCAGCCAAGTAACCAGTCACCACAGCACATTCAGCCTCCATGAGACAATATGAGAGAGAATGAAAAGCCATTAGCCTTATTTCATCCAGTCAGCTACAGTACATTCTTTGAGCGCAAATTTTTCCAAGGCTTCATGCGAACCACGGTCTGGCTCAAGACACTTTTGAAAGACCTTGAGTAAAAAAAAGGACCGAAATAAAGCCTTGAATTGTAAGACTATGGAGAAGCAAATAAACAGGGGGAGGCTGTTAAATATAGACGGAAAACACTGGAAAAGATATGTTTATAATTATTTGTCACATATGTTCTACACATTATTTATACCATTTTTATATGTGTATACATAACACACACACACACAAGGTCTCCTAGGACACCTTTTCATTTGCCTATTCGACAGCGTATACAAAACAGCAAGCCGTATATATATTTGTACAGCAGCCAGTCCGACATAATCACAGCTCATTAGCATCTCTCCTTGACCCTGCTCAGTGGGCGGAGGGGTAGATGTTTGCCTTGGGTTGTTTGTCCGAAAAAAAAAAGGAAAGGCAGCAGAAAAGAAACGTAAAAACATGTCAAGACCTGGTGCAATGCTGATAGTTGCCTGAAGCGAGGCGAAATGAAATGCATGGCAGCATGAAAGTTGAAGTAAAGATCCACTGGATCTCAGACTACTGCGACGAGCTTGCTCAACACAGCTTTTCTGTGAGCTGTGAGCTTTTACACGGCACGTCAGTAATAATTCAGCCGCGTTTAAAGAACGCATACCGCCCACTGAGCAGTGGCTCTGTAAATGATTCTGCTATTTTTCATTCATTCATTCATTATCTGTAACCCTTATCCAGTTCAGGGTCGCGGTGGGTCCAGAGCCTACCTGGAATCATTGGGCGCAAGGTGGGAATACACCCTGGAGGGGGCGCCAGTCCTTCACAAAGCAAAACACACACACACACACACACACCTACGGACACTTTTGAGTCACCAATCAACCTACCAACATGTGTTTTTGGACTGTGGGAGGTAACCGGAGCACCCGGAGGAAACCCACACAGACACAGAGAGAACACACCACACTCCTCACAGACAGTCACCCGGAGGAAACCCACGCAGACACAGAGAGAACACACCACACTCCTCACAGACAGTCACCCGGAGGAAACCCACGCAGACACAGAGAGAACACACCACACTCCTCACAGACAGTCACCCGGAGGAAACCCACGCAGACACAGAGAGAACACACCACACTCCTCACAGACAGTCACCCTTATGCTATTTTTGTTTTTTCACTTTTAGGCATGTTGCAAAATGTATATAATACAGACTAAACGTGTGGTGATTTATAAAGACCAATGTCCAGGGAATTACTTCATCAGACGGAGCATGGGGACAATGCAGCGAGGAGGAAGGTCGCTGCTAAAGCACCTATTCTTTCCCAGAAGAGCAGAAATTGTTGCTGCAGCAAACACAGGGAAAAAAATAAAAACATCTATTAATAGCTTTCGTTTTAGAAGAGGTTTTGGACAGGAATCATAATGTTTTTATCAAAACGAAATCCTCACAAGGACAAGGGTTCTCATTTTGGGAGCTAAATTAATGAGTACGGACGTGGGTTTATAAAACGGAGATGGATTTAAAGATATTCCCTTATTTATCGTCATATTCGCTTTCATTCTGGAACACGGGGAAGAGAAAGAACCCCGTGATGCAGTCGGCTCCTTCTGTAACGTGAGAGCGTATTTAATTACATGGCCCCGGCTTCATCTCTAATAATGTGGAAACAGCAACGCGAGGAGGTCGGGAATGAACTTTTTATTCATCTAATCCCCCTTGAGTTTGCCTCTGAAATCTTTATGAGGCCAAATTATGCTGAGGATCCACCCGTCCTCTCCTTTTCTCCCTGCTATGTTTTATATGCTGGAGGAATCGGTCCGGGGGCCGCGTGGCGTCTGAGTCACAAAGCAGGGTTAATTTCCCTCGCCCTCGTGCACAAAAGGAGAGGAATAAGGGAACCTGTGGCTGGAGGCTATATTAAGACGCATTAGTGGCTCTGCAGGAGCTGACAATATACAGCACAAAGCTGCCAGCCGTGTCACGGATGCTGGGCTGATTCTTACGTGAATGTTTCAATGTCATTTCAAATGCGGCAAAGATAGTGAACCAAATTAATGATTCATATTGTCATACAGTGTGTCACGGTTTAACCTTGCAAACACACATCGGCTAAGGACAAATCAACAGGCCTAATGCTCGAGTCCTCTCATCGCTAGAGTTATAACATTGCATGCAACTGGCAGAGGGCATGAGGAGGACACTCAGCTTCTTCTCCTTTTTTTTTTTTTAATCAATACTGCCAGAAAAGAAGATAAGTGTTCTATGACAGAAGCAATATTGAGTCTGCTTTAATTTTAATGCTATTTCTGCATAAATTTGTTCGGTTGCCCCAGTATGAGTTAATGCCTTCATATTCTGACAGACACCATTGTATATTTCCACTAGCCTTTTGCACAGAGCATCCTTCTTCGACAGCGCCGAAATTAACCTGTTTGAGCCTGGTGAATAAAGCATGAGGAGACTAAACCTCGGCTCCCCCGTCACCGTGGAGGTGAACAGGGATTAAGCACGAGGCTCAGCGAGGCGATGTCCCTGGCTGGCCCCTGAGGGTGGCTGTGCTGTCCCCGTCAGCAGGACCTGATGAACTCTTTTCATTATTCAGACCCACAGTAGCAGGCTTCACCGTGCAACTGCGCCTCGGGGCCTATTGCTCCTTAAAGCAGAAGTCTACGGAAAAGCAGTGAGCTCATACCTGTCTGTAACTAACAGGTGTCGTCAGCATAGGTTTTAACTGGAAGTGTCCAGGCAACATAGGAGGTGAGATGAATAATGGTTTGAAATGTTGGAATAACACATTTTTGTTGGTTCAATGTTTAAGTGGCTGTAAGTTCAACCAATCAGAAGCAAATAAACACCTACAAAATGAATACATGAAAACATGATGGAGTGTGGTGTGTTCTCCCAATGTCTGCGTGGGTTTCCTCCGGGTGGACTAATTCCCTGGACATTGGTCTTTATAAATCACCACACGTTTAGTCTGTATTATATACATTTTGCAACATGCCTAAAAGTGAAAAAACAAAAATAGCATAAGGGTGACTGTCTGTGAGGAGTGTGGTGTGTTCTCTCTGTGTCTGCGTGGGTTTCCTCCGGGTGACTGTCTGTGAGGAGTGTGGTGTGTTCTCTCTGTGTCTGCGTGGGTTTCCTCCGGGTGACTGTCTGTGAGGAGTGTGGTGTGTTCTCTCTGTGTCTGCGTGGGTTTCCTCCGGGTGACTGTCTGTGAGGAGTGTGGTGTGTTCTCTCTGTGTCTGCGTGGGTTTCCTCCGGGTGACAGTCTGTGAGGAGTGTGGTGTGTTCTCTCTGTGTCTGCGTGGGTTTCCTCTGGTTGACTGTCTGTGAGGAGTGTGGTGTGTTCTCCGTGTGTCTGCGTGGGTTTCCTCCGGGTGACTGTCTGTGAGGAGTGTGGTGTGTTCTCCCTGTGTCTGCGTGGGTTTCCTCCGGGTGACTGTCTGTGAGGAGTGTGGTGTGTTCTCTCTGTGTCTGCGTGGGTTTCCTCCGGGTGACTGTCTGTGAGGAGTGTGGTGTGTTCTCCCTGTGTCTGTGTGGGTTTCCTCCAGGTGACTGTCTGTGAGGTTTGTGGTGTGTTCTCTCTGTGTCTGCGTGGGTTTCCCCTGGGTGACTGTCTGTGAGGAGTGTGGTGTGTTCTCCCTGTGTCTGCGTGGGTTTCCTCCGGGTGCTCTGGTTTCCTCCCACAGTCCAAAAACACACGTTGGAAGGAGGATTGGCGTAGGTGTGAGTGTGTGAGTGAATGTGTGAGTGTGTGTGTTGCCCTGTGAAGGACTGGCGCCCCCTCCAGTGTGTATTCTCGCCTTGCGCCCAATGATTCCAAGTAGGCTCTGGACTCACCTTGAACTGGATAAGGGTTACAGATAATGAATGAATGAATGATATCATGTTTCTCATTATGACATCATAATGAACTCTCTGGCATACTACCGTCAGAGGCAGAGCCTGAATGCTCTTCTTGGCCATGTACCAAAGCGTTGGTTAAATATAAACACACATAAATCACAGAGTTCAGAGACAAAGGATTAAGGTTGAAATCCCTGCCAGTGTTACTACACCACACTGTACCAGCACGAGTTCTTGGGCAAGATTTACATTTACGTTACATGTATCTATGTATACGGCTCTAAATAAAATCATCTAAAAAATGCCATGCAAATATCAATAAGACATTTACCCCAAATCATTCAGTCCACCCACACCGTCCACGGTCATGCTCCATTACGAATAAAAACAGATACACTCATCCTGTTTCCATCTCAAAATGAAGGTTGAAGATGTATACCCA
>NC_089807.1:42237657-42352657 GCF_029633855.1 Hoplias malabaricus
ATTGGTGTGTGTGTGTGTGTGTGTGTGTGTGTGTGTGTGTTCACTTCCACAAATGAGCTAAATGAGCAGTCCTCATTTCATTGTGTGCATCATCGATTAAAACACATTCCATGTTTCATGTTCATGGCGCTTTGACACAACGGAAAGCAACTGAAACTCAGAGAACCCCACAGAACAGTTCCAACATTTTCAGTGTTTTGGTTCACTCCATGGTTTATATACAGCAGACATCAGTGATTCATGCTAATACATCAATTTAGCTTCTATTACCAAGGGAGGCACAGGCTAGCCTCTTATTCCCACAGATTAAACAACATGGAGGTAGGCATCAAAGGCCATTACTCAAAGACAGCAGGCGCATCTATTAATGAGAGCCATCTATCAAACGTGAGTATTTACCTCAGCCCCGACCCACACTTTCCGCACAGAACAGATTTATAGCTACTTAGGGGAGACTAGCGTTATGCGTGCCAAAGCTTTTCTGATATCAGATCTAGACGACCGGACGAAAAAACTCCCGCCATCGACCGGGTGTGGACACGGACAGCTTTAAATATAGAGCAGGAGGGATGTGTGATAAGTTTAAAAACATTAAGAACATTGAACAGACGGAGTGAATGATTGTTTCAAAGACATCAGCATCAATATCGGGACGGACACAAGTTTCTAAAACAACTGCAGACTTAAGTGGATTTAAGTAACGTATCGGGATATGGACAGATAAGAAAAAGATGTCTGACTGCTTTAAGTAAATCTACACTGAGCAACATCCATAGGGGCCTCGTTCCAATTCTCTAAGTGTTTGCTAAAGCTAATGATCACACTCGCTGCCTATTTACTGCCTCTGATAGACCGAAATAGTTTTAAGGGCTAAGCTGCTTGAAGGTTAGATGAGAGTCACATGTGTTCAGCTTTTATTTTCCTTTCTGTTAATTACCCTGAATAAATGCAGTTACCACAAGGTGTGCTGTTCCGCAGAGGATTTCCCATGAGTCCTGAGTGTTATACATTCTGCCTCTCCACTGTGTTTAGTCTAAGCTTTCAGGATCTTTGGGCTCTTCTTAGTTCTTACAGTCCCTCTGTGCTCAGCATCCTCCCTACAGCACAAACACACTTCCTCTTCGGCTAATGAAACCGGCAAAGATCACTGGAAAAAAAAAAGATGTCTTGGGAAGTGTCATTTTCTCCGCAGATTTTTCTTCAAGTTCAAAACAACCATTACGCTTACACCTAGAGGACTTACTTAAAATCTGACAAGTGTAAGTTATAGGAGGACACAGCTCCAGGGACCTAGAGATTGTGGATTCGATTCCTGCTCCGGGTGACTGTCTGTGAGGAGTGTGGTGTGTTCTCTCTGTGTCTGCGTGGGTTTCCACCGGGTGACTGTCTGTGAGGAGTGTGGTGTGTTCTCTCTGTGTCTGTGTGGGTTTTCTCCGGGTGACTGTCTGTGAGGAGTGTGGTGTGTTCTCTCTGTGTCTGCGTGGGTTTCCACCGGGTGACTGTCTGTGAGGAGTGTGGTGTGTTCTCTCTGTGTCTGTGTGGGTTTTCTCCGGGTGACTGTCTGTGAGGAGTGTGGTGTGTTCTCTCTGTGTCTGTGTGGGTTTCCTCCGGGTGACTGTCTGTGAGGAGTGTGGTGTGTTCTCCCTGTGTCTGCGTGGGTTTCCTCCGGGTGCTCCGGTTTCCTCCCACAGTCCAAAAACACATGTTGATAGGTGGATTGGAGACTCAAAAGTGTCCGTAGGTGTGAGTGTGTGAGTGTGTGTTGCCCTGTGAAGAACTGGCGCCCCCTCCAGGGTGTATTCCTGCCTTGCAAACAAAATGATTCCAGGTAGACCCTGAACTGGATAAGGGTTACAGACAATGAATGAATGAATGAAAGTTATAGTTTGGGCACATGCTTTTTAGAGCAAACACTGATTCAGTTAGGGACTGCAAAGCAATTGGCTCAATCCCATTTCTTATTTTTTTATCCCTACCCCTTGTCTTCAACTTTCACCTTGGTCCTTGAAACGTACAAGGTAGAGTGGTCAAAATATTCCCCTATAAAATGGGAGGAGCTTTTAGGAGCCTGATTACAGTCTGCAGTGATATCAGAGGAGCGCTGCTGGACTACATTCAGAGCATCGTACACCTTCAGAAGTGTTCTATAATCATATATCATCACCCACTCCTCACTCTTCTGTCATATGAAGCTCAATTCAGCTTCCTATTTTACAGACTCCTCATCAAAACATCCATTTCCAGCTCAGCCTCAAGAGCCAGGATGTAACTGCCTCACCATTTAATGTGGAACTAGTACTATAGTAACTAACTACAGAGACATCAAAGTACAGTATTGTTTTCTGCTTGTTATGAAATAAAAGGACATAATACCTTACAACTGCACCAGACAATAACGCAGTAGTGTTATCATAAGGAGAACATACTAATGGGGTTTTTGGTCTTTGAGAACAGGTCTCTTACACAGCCGTTTTCAGCATGTATCAAATGGATATAAATTTATAGCAGTGAAATAAAAATAACGTCTGCAAATAATTCAGACACGAGATGACAGCTGTGGAGTTGTGCACTAACTCCGATGGTTGCAAATACTGTGAGAACATGACCTCTGTGAGTCTAAAACAGCCCTCAGTCCATTAAACACAAATTAGATCTCTACTTTCCAAACCAAGGCTGTAGTTAAAGAGAAAAGTGCTCTGTGAAGCATGGTCAGCTCTCTCTCTCTCGCTCTCTCTCTCCCATTGCCTCAATCCGAAGTTGACCAGTCCTAGCTTCTCTCCCCTCTTTAGCGAACGGACAGACCGAGTGGCCGAGAGAACAGCGGGGCTTGAGAGGGGCATTTATTGCTGTGATTTGCCTCCAGTTCCTTAGCTTAGCCATTTATTTTCCCAGACCCCTGGAGCATGTCAGGGTTAGGGCAGCCGTTGCCGAGCAGGCATAAATCAGACGTTTCCTTGATAACAATGACATTGAAGTGTTATATGGCCCTATTTGTCATCCCTAAGCACTTTAATGGAGTAAATCAAAGCCATTAAGGCTTAACTTCCACACGGAGCCGAGCGGTCACCGGAGCAACCCCTATTGAATCCGCTGATGGTCCTCAGCACAGTCCAATGACTCAGCCAGTGAGCACCGAACAACTCCTATCATGTTTTAATGTGCTCTTTACGGTTATTACTGTGTGATCTGCAGTACGGAGGAAAGAGACGGTCGAGCAGACTCTTTCTGAAATAACCGACTGCCACGGTATAGTACAGGCTATTAGCTAATAGCCCTGGCATCCGAAGTAACCGCTGTCTTTCCTCTCCCCACAGAAAAGCCAGTTTTAACACAAACTGCAATAATCTACATTAATTAAAACCGCTTCATTAGTTTAATGAATAGCCGCTGTCACAGCTTGGGGACATTAGAGATATCATAAGCACGTGTGGACAAACAGCTCTCCCGTCATTGACTACATAAAGATTTCCCATTCTCTCTGCTCTTCTGTCACACGTTTCCTCTCCAGCTGCTGTAACACCCTCTCTTACGTGTATAATCACAGTCTGGGATACACTTGCAAGGTCTATTAAATGGAAAGGATGAAGCCATTCAGATTAATGGAGTTTCTTTACTAACAGGTCCCTACTGCGGAAATGAAAGAATTTGTTTAACCCCCTGGCGGTTACTAACACGCTACGTGTTCACTTACCAAGACGTATATGAAAATATGTGCTGGTGTAGTCTCAGTGAGGAGACCCAGTGTGTGTGTGTGTGTGTGTGTGTGTGTGTGTGTGTGTGTGTGTGTGTGTGTAGCGATCCTCTGGCCCTCAGGCTCCAGTGGTAGACTGAAAGCAGGGAGTGATTCAAGCAGCTGCTCTCAGTGTCAGACAGACAGACAGACACAGACAGAGAGATAGAGAGACAGACAGACAGAGAGATAGAGAGACAGACAGACAGACAGAATGAAGAGAAAATACTGTTACATTAATCAATATGAGATTAAATAAATGCATCTCTATTTCTGCATCTGAAACAAGTAAGAAGCAGCGACTGAATTTAGACCACGGGGTAAAAAAGAAGAAAAAAGAAGGGTAGAAGATGCTACTTCCTGCTACTCGTCCCCGTGGCCTGGCGTGGCTCTGGGGTGGGAGTCTTCGTTAGCGTGACCTCAGCAGCTTCCTTGTGGAGCTCACCCCAGCAGGGGTTCCAACCCTCAGCAGCACGGAGACAGACGTGGGAATGTGTTAGTAAAAACGTCAGAGAGGAAAGTGAGAGAGAGAGAGAGGGAGACAGACAGCAGAGTGAGACAGGGCTAGTAAGGCACAGCAAGAGAATGAGAGATGAGTGAGGGGCGAAGGAGAGTTTCTGCTTTAACTCCAGGTAAGAACACTGATATCATACTCAGTAACTGTCCAATCAAACCTGTGAGACTGCAGCCCCTCAGTAACGAGCCAGCAGGTGAGAGATGTGTGAAGGCAGCAGGTGCTTGCTGAGTTATGACCCAGCAAGAGGCCAGGAAGTCTTGGTACAAGGGCCCTCTGTGGAGCTATAATGGCATTATAACTGTGCCAGAGGAAATGTCAAGATCCGTCAAGGCACAGAATAGTAATACGTAAGGGCACCTTGTGTATGTACATGCGAGTACAAGTGCCCTACACACACAGGCCTGCCAGTAATCTGGCACAATGCAAATCAGGGAACGGTCATTTTAGCATACGCTCCATTAAGTAAATTCCTACAGAAGTGATGACCTTGCCGACCATATGCTTGATATTTAACGTCTCTCAGAGGAGGGCTGCTGATTTAGACTTGTTTTAATGACCAGTTACATGTACAGAAGCATCTGATCCCAGATCATTTAGATAAATATCAAGCATATGACCCACTATATTCGTAAACTGAGCCTATGAGCTCTACACACAATGGCAGATGTGTGTGTGCAGGACGGAGGTTCCCTGCTGAGGTCCACATGGCTGATGTGTTCTTGTACTCAAGGCTCCTCCGTGAGCACTGCTTCTCATCAAGGCCAGGCTTCAGCTGCCAGTGTCTTGTGTAATTCTCCTGCCCCTGAGCCCTGCTGCAAATCGTGCAAGTTGCTGCCATCCTTCCCGAACAGCTGGCTGCCGCTGCCGCTGTAATCACAGAGCGAGAGATGTGCAGAGCCCAGGGACGTGTTGACATGCCAGCCCTTAAAGAAATAGTTTGGCGAAAAAACCTCATTTACATAAATCTCTCTTTACCTCAAACGTGCTCCATCAGTCAAGACATGATTGGTCTCGGACATTTTGTTTTCTTTAAGCTTTGGAGCGCTGGAGCTATGGGGTTAATGTAGTTAGCAAGCGATGGAGGATGGTTATGTGCACAGAACTGTCACTGTGCTAAACGCACGGCTGAAAAAACCCACATTTTCCTTACGCTTTGTCGAGTTGTCTAAAAATAAAAGACTTGTTTATGTAGTTTTTGACACTGACAAGCTACAGGCAGCAGCCATGCTTTCTCTCAGTACTTCAGTCCACCTTAAGAACCAGGAACGAGCATGTAATGACAATGACTACAGGTCTCTGTGCAATCCAGGTGATAAACACGTATTTAATCGTATGCAGAATTAAAAAAATAACGTCTACGTGAACGCATGGCACTGAAACAGAGAAAGGATGGCTTACGCTGACCGGAATAACGAAAGCACCACCTGAAATGGGCTCAAGACAAATGTTTAACAGATCATTGTCGAAGCAGCAGGTGTTTGCCAGGCACAAAAGGATTCAGAGTTATGTGCTGCACACTCTCCAGACAAAAAAACGAACCAGCTCTACAAAGAACCAAGCACTTCTATACACTGTAGTCCCTCTGCAATCACAGGAAACTGGTGTGTGACTATATGCACATACAGCGATTTCAATTTCATGCTATGAATGAGGAAAATACACACTCTTCTCTAACCTACGCCTGTATTTCTAAGGTTCTGCGAAACCAGTGATTGTTTCTTAAGGTATTCAATAGTGAACTGTAAAATGAAAGCGCTTGTACATGCTGAAGAGCTTTCCCAACCACCAGCTGGACAGTATAATAATGCTTAATGACTCTAAGACACCAACCACACCACCAAATACAGAGGAATCCATAGGATAGAAATGTGTTGGGCTACGTTTTCTCCTTCCTTCAGCTACTTATAAAAAAGCAGAATCCTCACTCATTATAAGGCCGAAGGTTTCTGGACATTGAAGGGTATTAATAAAGCATTAATACACAAGAGGGAGTGCTATAACGTGAGATATGTTGCTGCAGTCATAGGCACAAGGCACCAGTGCCAATATCTCACATTATTGCAAGAACCTCGAGTGTATTACTGTGATTACACCACGGTTCTTTCATTCATTCGTTATCTGTAACCCTTATCCAGTTCAGGGTCGCGGTGGGTCCAGAACCTACCTGGAATCATTGGGCGCAAGGCGGGAATACACTCTGGAGGGGGCGCCAGTCCTTCACAGGGCAACACACACACTCACACATTCACTCACACCTACGTGTGTTTTTGGACCGTGTTACGAACTACCCTAAAAACCCAAAGTCAGAGAATCCAATATGGCAACCTGGCTTATCTTTTAGTTAGCCAGCTAAGCTACACTAATCTACTTGTCCAGGGAAAACAATAAACAAAGGTTAGTTCATAGCATAAACTCTATCCCGACATGATGCGAGGCACTTGAACATCAGCCCTATACTGCGTCGATCTAGGTCGGGAGCCACAGAGGGGTCAACTTACCCGTGGTCAATTCTGTCAATTCTGTCAGTTCTTCGACGCCTGTCCTTAGGCAGTTCAGTTTAGTTTTTCTTGGTTATTAGTTGGTGGAGGAAAATAACAAAACTCACATACGACGCTCATCAGACGAGGACTCACTCTTGACACTGGAGAGGGGATTAGCGACCGCAGCATCCTTGCACGACACCGAAATCCAGTCCCCCGCCATAATGCGAAGCGACCACTTTATTGGTCACAGGTAATCTGTGCTCCATTTGAAAGTCACTGGTAGTCCCTAACCATGTGACCTACTTCCTAACAGACCGTGGGAGGAAACCGGAGCTACCAAACTCCTCACAGACAGTCACCCGGAGCGGGAACCGAACCCACAACCTCCAGGTCCCTGGAGCTGTGTGACTGCGACATCTACCTGCTGCACCACCGTGCCGCCCCTATACCACAGTAATTGCTATTTTTTGTTAAGTTGTAAGGTAAAGAGGGCTGAAAAAAACAATTATTCCTTTAACATTCTGCAAGGTAAAATATTCCCTTCCCTTCACACATTTCATTTCTCTTTCCACATTTCACATTCTTTGTCGGGTTAATCCACTATTTACAGAGAGTTCTGATCATTGTGATATATGATACGTGTGTAATTTATAGACCCAGTGAAGGACTAGCACCCCCTCCAGGGTGTATTCCTGCCTTGCGCCCAATGATTCCAGGTAGGCTCTGGACCCACCGCGACCCTGACTTGGATAAGCGGTTACAGACAATGAATGAATGAATGAATGAATGAATGTAATTTATAGATTTAGTTTTCACAGTTCTACGTGTTTTAATTTTAAATCAAACCATTTATTTATTAGTAAATAAATAAAAACATCTGCTAGACTCTTTCTGACCACGGCACCAGGAAACACACAACTGGAGCTTATTCTTCATTTACTTCCTTGTGATTTTCTTTAGTTTACAACTCAGAAAACGGAGAATGTGTACAATTCACTCCTTAATCTCTTTTCTACTTTAACTCAGGAAGCCCTCAGACACGCTCCCAGTTCGTACTGAAACACTACTCTCTTGTTCCAGCTGGGAGTGAACCTTTTAGGGGATAATAAAGAGTAGAATGTAGGCTCTCATATGAAAAAAAAGAAAAAAAAAACAAGACGACATTTTGGCCATGGCACTTAAAAACTGGTCCTAATATTCAACACCGCAAAAGAGGTTCAAATGTAAGAATAACCTTGTAAATTATCCATACTGTTCAGTGGACGTCTTAATTAAAAGAGAAAGGCAATTAATATGCACTGCATACGAGCGCAATGGTGCCTTCTCCCTCTGTTGGTTTAATTGTTCTCTTTAGTTAGAGACAATGAATCTTATTATTGTACTGAAGTGAATAAAGAAAAAAAAAGAGAAGGAGATTCACACACATATGGGGCTACTTTTAGCATTTCGCACTTGGCTGTTTTCCCTGAGTCTCTCAGCAATGGCGCCATGGAAACAGTAAATGCTGCAGTTTTGGGGAGCATCTTTTGCATATTTGAGAAAATGTGGAGGTTGATTTGAGCTGCATGAAGCAGCCATATGCCGAATGTAGGAGGGATGAGCGAGCGCACGCTTCGACTGATCTGCCTCAGGGTCATTAGCCTGGAAAAGAAAAGGTCGGATATTTGAACCCTGAGGAGTTTTTAAGGGGGTCTGATTAAGGCTGCCCATTAAACGCAGACCTCCACGGGTCAGAGGTAAACACAGTGTTTGGATTGAGAGAGGGCTGTGCGTTTCACAGAGGCAGAAGGAAGAATTTGGTTTTGATTTACCTCATCACCTTCCTTTGTTTGTGTGATGAAAATTACAGCTTAGAGCTTAGAGTGAAAGCTCTTTGGAACGGAGCAGAAAAAAAAAATGTTTTGGAGATGACTGAGAGGCAGCTGTTGTATCCCTCCGTGTTTGTCTTAATGGCCATTTTGCATCAGACACTTTGGAATTAAATCACAGTTTCCAGGACAGTGATTTTTCATTAGCAGTGGAGTGGGCGAGTAATAATGAACAGATCCGTGGAAAGTGAGTGAGTGAGCGACCGCATGTGTGTGTACAGGCACACAAATGATTGAGAGAGAGAGAGAGAGAGAGAGAGAGAGGGAAAGAGCGAGAGAGAGAGAGAGAGAGAGAGAGAGATGTTGGAAGTTTTAGAAGACAACTTCAATAGAATGATTTAACCTCCTCAACAGTTTGTGTGGCACAGATGGTATGTAAATTCCCAGGAATCATAACAATACAAAATTTATAAACACATACTTCACGAACACACATTACACATATTTATAAGGCACACTCCTCCACATTCAAAATCTCACTAAATATCCCCTTTTATTCCATTCTGAAATAATAGGTTTATGGTACTCTATTGTTTGACAGGTGATAGCTCGGTTCCCATGACTATAGCACTGTTGCTCCTCCCTACTTCAATTTACAATACTCACAGAGACAATATGTATATTGCGATCCATGAAATCAGTATCAGTACAAAATCTTGTATCTCCAATAGTGTAATGAGATATGGAGGAAAAACCTCTTAACTTTTATTAGAATTTAATTATGTATTAAATTTTTTACTGTGCGGCACGGTGGTGCAGCAGGTGGTGTCGCAGTCAGGGGGTCCTGGAGGTTGTGGGTTTGATTCCCACTCCGGGTGACTGTCTGTGAGGAGTGTGGTGTGTTCTCTCTGTGTCTGCGTGGGTTTCCTCCGGGTGACTGTCTGTGAGTAGTGTGGTGTGTTTTCTCTGTGTCTGCGTGGGTTTACTCCAGGTGCTCCGGTTTCCTCCCACAGTCCAAAAACACACGTTGGTAGGTGGATTGGTGACTCAAAAGTGTCCGTAGGTGTGAGTGAACGTGTGAGTGTGTGTTGCCCTGTGAAATACTGGCGCCCCCTCCAGGGTGTATTCCTGACTTGCGCCCAATGATTCCAGGTTGGCTCTGGACCCACCGCGACCCTGAACTGGATAAGGATTACCGATAATGAATGAATGAATGAATGGATGAATTTCAGTCCATTCTTCATAAAATTTTGACACAATGAAAAGAGCAGCTGCAATTTTAAAATTATGCCAAGAAATGTGTAACAAAATAAAAGGAAATTTTGGATTAACACCTGATGTGCCTCTGTATCTTTGCAAATGTCCACAGTTCTCTGGTTCTTCATCCACTGTATTTCATCTCAGAAGTTATAAAAGCGGTGAAAAACGCTTTAAAATGCTATAAATAATGAATTGAAGATTAAAAGTCCTACAGAATCCATCAATACACTATTACTCAAGTTCTCTGCAGAGCTTGCCTTCTCTTTCACAACACGAGTGCTACTTTGTGTGATGTAGCTACATCGCATTACCTCTCTTAAAACTCAGTTTTGGATTCTAAGAGCCCTGGTTACAGTCCGTCTGAGCCATGAAGATTCCTTTCATGGACGTGACCTCGTTTTCCACCGCAGTGTGCTGATATTTCATGGAAAGCTCAACTTAAGGGAAGGGCACGTATAAAAGTTTCAACATCTACGACGACTAATGTGAACTGTCACAAGGCCTGTCTGCCATTAAATACGACTGGCCTCTCTGGTGGGCTGCCACCCAGCACAGTTAAATGCCACCTGGCATCAGGCAGCATTAGTGATGCCACATTACGCCAGGTATGACATGAATATTTCTCATGTCCAGGCGGGCAAATCTGCAGCTCCTGTCGGTCACTGATTAAGGGTACTCTCATTTCCCAGACACAGTGCCTTGTCTTTTTTTTTACAAGTGAAAATACTTCCATTTTTAAAGGTTATACTTGCATTTCCATCACACGCATCACACGTCCCTGATTCGTAGACACCTGCTCTATAATGTACAATATGGCATAATACTAGTCATGAAAGAATGTTCTTCCCATTATTTCTCTGCTAAGTCCTTGCATTATCTTAACGATGTGAGCGTTAAATGGATAATACAAAACTGGTATCAGATTACTTTCCACAGATACCCTTCATTAACTTACTTGGATCAGATTAAAGTGCAAAAACACAGGACTGGGAATTTAAGATCAATATTTAGAAGAGCCTTGAAATTCAGATGGTCTTGAGGATGATAAGCAGAGCTGTGAGGACTCCTCAAGGTTGATTTAAAGTTTCAAAATTACATGTTTGGAGTACATAATTAACACTGGGTTTGAAAATCATACACTTCATCTTCCATTTCGCATCAGTCTCTTCAGGGCCTTTACGTTTATGCAGGAGAGCTTCAACATGAAATATATCCTAATTCATATTACAGTGAAAACAATGTGACGTTCAGGACTGATTCATTTTGGTTTTTTTGGGGTTAAACATGAAAACAAAAGAAAAAAAAAAACAATGTATTTTGAAAACCAAATCCTCTAAATGTGTTTACACCAATAGGAGTGACACAGGCGAAGAAGTTGCACAACAAAGGAACGCCATTTTCAATTAACTGTTGTTGTCAGAATAGAAAAGCCACTCTGAGACAAGCGAGGAGCCGTGCACATCAGTCCGATCATCTCCTCCTCCTGATTGGTGATTAAACTAAAACAAAGAGCAGTTTCCCGCCGCCCCTGTGGCCCACCCTGCCTCGGAGAGGACACTAAAGTGGAGTTTTTAATGCGCCTAAGGCTGCTGTGCAGCTGCTCCACTCCCATTAGGACTTCCCTCTTTTTGGCAGGTGTCACTGGCCTCCAGATGCATCACAGGGACCTGTCGCATGGTTAAGCCTCGAGCGCATTGCTGCGGACGGGGAGAAAACAGGCGCTGGCAGCACTAATCCTGCTGCTAACCTGTCCGGATGAATAATACATCTGCCTGCCAGACAAATGTTAAACAAAGTAGGAGCGGACAACAGCTTGCTGGGTAAGGAGATCGACTTCTCCTCATCAGCCAGAGTAAGCAGAAAGCCCTTTGGTTTGTGCTGAGCTCCAGCTCATTTGGAAAGCAAAGAGGATTCTCATGGGTGGGCTCCTCCTATCTGTTTGAGGTGGACAGAATGAATTTTGTCCTTTGTAATCGCTCTGTCATGTGTCTTAGTCAGCGAGAATTTAGGTGTCTTAGCGTATGCAAGCTCTCGGTATTAAATATAAAACTTTCTGCTGTCCTATTGAATTTTGAATGTAGCCTTGAGTCTTTGAAATATTACCAAAGACGGTAAACATATTCCTCCTGCCCCTGCTATAACTCGCTGGACATCTTGTCAGGCAGCGTGAAAGGCAGACATCTGTGTACTCCTTGAAGCAGTGTGTAGTTACTCTCCGTGGGAGTCTCTCCTTCACAATATTTCCAGACTATTTAATTAGTTATAGAACGAGTGTAAATTGCAGTTCTCCACCGCCTTGCTCTGGGGAATGGAGTCAGAAAATCATTGGACAAACCTGCTTGCTCCCATGCCTCTATTCTTATGTCACTTTAGCAACCGAGATCAATGGTTATCACCAGAGGGCAGGGGCATGCTGCGTAACGCAACAAGAAAAAACGTCCGCAAACACGATTATAAAAATAATCAACTCTAAACATGCTTTTTAAATATTGGTTTGGTTTACGTTACTGTTCCTCAAAAGTGGGAACGGGGGAAGAGAAAGAAAGTATACCACTGAATCAAACATCCCGGAATAATTGATACAATGTGGAAATGCTAAATATTCAGAAAGGTCAAGTCTGCGTGAAATTAAATTAACATTGTTTATTTTATCCGGAAGCAAACTCGTTAGCAAAATCTCTAAGATTGTCTCTACAAAATGGAAGTAGAGAGAGAGATGCACAATGTATCAGGCAAGGTATTTTTAATTGTACTTAACATTTAATTACATGATTAATTGAAAATGCACATCACCTAAATAAAACGCTGAATGGTTGTGTAGTGTTTATGTAGTATTTAGTGGTACCCAGACGTTGCTAGGGTATTCCAGGTAGTTGCTAGGCTTTTGCTGCATGGTGATTACGGTGAAACTGTTTTTCTAAATGCTTGCTAAAGTCTTGCGAATGTGTTGCTAAGGTGTTTCTTGCTGGTTTCAACTGTCAGCCACGCAATTTTGATTTTTGGTATTTTGGGTAGTTTCTAAGGTGTCCCAGGTCGTTGCTAAGGTGTTGCCAAGTTGTGCTGTGGTACCACAGGTGCTTGGCATGGTGTTACAATTACATAAGCATAATAATATAACACTGCTCCTACTGCATCTACACTATAAAGGGCATTCTTCATATGAAATCCTGTGCAGGGACATCTTATATTTTTGACAGAGTTTAATGAGTCATCTATTGTTAGTCATATCTGGGAAAAAAAGCATGTTTATTTCTAGAAAGGAACAGCAAACCTTTAAGAGCTGTGCACCATGTTTTCCTGCTTCCTCAACCTAATGGGAAAGCATAGCTCAAAAGATAAACACAAACACTTGGTCATACTGACACACCCCTCTTGTCCTCTCCATTTAAGCTGGTAATGTGCACACTGAAGACAAATTGTACAGCTTTCCATCCTCATTTGGGAAGAAAATACAGATCCAGGCTCCAACCCCAGCCCATTGTTTGTAAATGAGGACGGCTGTGTTATGTTGTGCATGTATTTTGCATTGCTATGTAAAACAAACAAACAAATACAATTAATAGATAATTAATAAAGGAAAAAAATAATAAGATGTAACTGACCTGTATAAAGATTTCACAGGCATACGTGGGAAGATTGCACAGGGCACAGCTGTGTATTTCACCGGCAATTTGTGCTCACTTTACAATTTAGCAAACTACAGTCTAATGTACAGCACAATGCCGTTATTTACAAATGATCAACATGGAGAGAAACCCAGGCCACGCTGTTAATAATTTAAACCAAGGGTATTTCTACCACTACACTTAAATATTTTACCTGAACATTTATGCAAAGCACTGTAGAGCACCCAGTAGAGCACCTTGTTAAATGTGAGTGTGTTAGTCACCAGCCTATATATATATATATATATATATACACACACACAAACACACACACACACATATATATAACTAGCCGAATCCTACAATTGGTGGACTGTTTGTGGAAAGATAAATATACATCATATAGTCACAGAGAACATCAGGCCACTTCCACAAATGGTATCAATCAAAAAGAATAGGCTCTGTGAGCCTCACGATTATGATCTCTGCTAATAAGGGATTACAGCTAATTTGCACATATTATCTCATAAAGATGCAAGCTGTCAGTTACCTGCTGCTGACAGATATATCTGTACGAACACAGTGACTGGGATATAGTGGATAATTATCCTATTTTCTCAATTTTACTTAGAAACCAAAGAGCCTTTCACAGAACAGCCTAGTAATTAGTGCAAAGTGTCGAAGGAGTGACGGTAATTGTTCTCATATTTTTCTCTGAGGCTTCTTATATATCAGTAACACTGCGGTGAAGCTGTTGTTGTCTGCTTATTTAAACTATTAATTTCCTAATGTTTCCATCTAGACACTGAAGTTAGATGCAGTAATAGGTAGTGGTCCACAATACGCAGTATCAGGTTCCGTTATTATTAATGAATGGCATAAAAGGAAACCACCAAATGTAGCAAACAAAGCCCTGAAATGACCTTTTTCTGCTCCAAGGGGTGGGTCCCCTACAGTGGGCCACCATGTTTAAAACACACTCATTACACAATCTCTAACAAATCAAGGCCACTAGATGTCAGTATAATCACTGCTTCATATTGTGAAGAAGAATCGTTGGAAAAAAGTACACAATGTTCCTATATTGAACATAATATTAAGGACTGCAACTAAGGATTATATTGATAATCGATTAATCTGTCGATTATTTTTTCGATTAATCGATTATTAATCGGATAAAAAGGAAGACAAGCCAAATGTGGGTTCCTGTCTGTGACTAGCATATTCAGGATACCATCAGTGAGAACAGTGGCTTGCTGTGGTGTGCAGATCTTCTTCAAAACATAGTCAGCAATGCTGGGCTGTTTTTATCTGAGGTGAGAGAGAAAGTGTAGATATGAGCATACATCTTTTTAAATAACTTAATAACTACTGATCTAAAATGCAGAAAAAGTAGAATTAACTTATTATACTTAATCTCTTTCACGCATAGCTCCAACAGGCTTCCTTTTCAGGTGCTCATGCAGTGATGTTGTGCTGCCGTGCCATGCGAGATCAGCTGTGCGCATTTTGCACCTAACGCTGTTCCTTGAAGGCGTTAATGTAAAGTGTTCCCATACGTTTGTACGACTTGGGTCGTACATCTGCTGTGACCGCCTCCGCCATTTTTCAAACCCTTCTTCCAGAGTTCGTCACGTGTAGCAACTGTACCTATGTGTATAATAACTTAGACCCAACTAATCGATTATTAAATTAGTTGCAAACTATTTTAACACTAGATTTTAATCGATTTAATCGATTAGTTGTTGCAGCCCTAATAATATTTACCATAAAATTAAACGGTAAGACGATATGAGCAGCCTGAAGTCTCCAACGCTGACTACAGAACATGGAAAGACACACAAAATCATTTCAAATTAATTAAGAATCAAAACAACAATAAAACACTAAAACAAACAGAACTGTCTTGGCAACATTCACGCATAAACAGCTTGATTTGCTGCAAAGGGTTTCAGCAAATAAGAGCAGAAGCCGAGAATTTCAAAAAGAATTTGAGAGCCGCACTTGACTGAGCAATGAAATGAGGGCCGACATCTGACACGAGAGATGTGTAGAAGGGGTTTTGATACAGACGGTAATACACATGTTTATCACGGAGCCATGGTCCGTAATTTCATTATTTCTACCGGGTTTTACTCAGGAGCCGAATCTAATTAACAGAGTCCTGCTTGAATAATACCGATAGTCACTTCCACTTTTATTATCACCGTCAGTTGTCAACTGAGAAATTAATTAAAAATCTAATTAGCCAGACTTCTAACTACCGCAATGGACTCAAAATATAACGCTGATGTTGCTGTCAATCTGTGGCAGACAGAGGGAAAACGTCTTCCTAATTCAGACAGGTTTAAACAGCGCCATACTTGTGACTTACCTACAATGGTGCTCCATATTGTTGCTGTCCAATTAAAAACATCACCATTTTTCCTTTCAGTTTTTAGTTTACTACATCATTTGAATATAGCGGCTGTCCTTCACATTCATGATGAATCAACCTCCAGAAATGCTCCATAATTATCTTCCACTGAAAGTTAAGAAGGTATTTTTTCGTTCTCAGGTAAAGTTACTGTTTGGGAGCTACATGTTTTTAATTGGACAGTGACAATACGTGAATTTGTAGAGCAAAGTTCTACGAAAGAGATGCTACTGTATTGTTCACTACAGCAACAAAACAGGAAAAAATAAAAAGTTGGAATCAGCCTCTTTTAAAATCTATGGGTTCCAATTACGTCCATGTCATTCCAGGACTCAGTCCCACGTCCGGCACTATGCAGCCACCCCCCCCATTCTCCTGCGCGAATGATGCTGTCAGAGTAATGCAGCTGAAATTAGGTAAAACACCTTCATCGCCTCATAACCAGAGGTGTCCTTTTTTCTCGGATTACAATTAAAAGAGGAAAAAAATACAAAAAAGTCATCCACTGCACTGTTAATCATCTGAGATCTTTGGCCAAAAAAGAGCTGCATGCAGTGCAGACCCATAAAAGAAATGTCACATTTGCACATATCGGGCATTGGAGTTATCTATTGCTTTGTTGTGGGGAAGGTGGACGAGTGCACACACTGGCCCCTGCATCCCCGTGCAATGATTTGTCATGTCGGACTGTAACAAATGAGCTCATCTCTCTGGAGCGGCACATTCATCAGTCTCTATGGCGGGGCACACAGCAGCTCCAGTGTTGCCTGTGGTGTGTTGCGCGCACCTTCCTAACCATAGCTCAACTCTCACTGACTCTCTGCCCTCAGAGCAACTCAGCAGCATGAGCCTTACAGGACAGTCTGAGGGGTGGGTGATGTGGCAGAAATATAACCATAACATTACCTCAAGGCGTTAGTTGATTATTGATAGTATACACTATGAGTATATACAGTAAGAAGTGAATTAAAAGGGACACATATTTGTTTAATCTCCAGTGAAAATCATGAGACTAAAGTTCCCATTGTAAGTCAAGCATTAGAAATCTGTTCTGTGGAGTTATAGAGCATCCAACCAACCAACACCTTAGAGATGAACTAGAGTGGTGTTTGCGATCCATCAAATCCCCACAGCAATCTTCCAGTATCTAGTTTAAGCGTTCCCAAGAGAGTAGAGAAAAAACAGTAAGTAACACTAAAACGGTAGTGACAGGGCTGTAAAGACTAGTGATGCACAATGAAATCTGATTTACATTAGTATCTGCAGATAATTAATTCATTCATTCATTGTCTGTAACCCTTCTCCAGTTCAGGGTCGCGGTGGGTCCAGAGCCTACCTGGAATCATTGGGCGCAAGTCAGGACTACACCCTGGAGGGGGCGCCAAGCCTTCACAGGGCAACACACACTCACACCTACGGTCACTTTTGAGTCGCCAATCCACGAACCAACATGTGTTTTTGGACCCGGAGGAAACCCACGCAGACACAGGGAGAACACACCACACTCCTCACAGACAGTCACCCGGAGGAAACCCACGCAGACACGGAGAACACACCACACTCCTCACAGACAGTCACCAGGAGCGGGAATCGAACCCACAACCCCCAGAGGTCCCTGGAGCAGTGTGACTGCGACACTAACCTGCTTCACCACCATGCCGCCATCTGCAGATAATTGCTTTATTAAAGATTATCAGTATTGAGCCTGATGCTTTGATTGAACTGATATTTCAAACTGTTATATGCTCACGTTTATTTTATGCTGGAAAAAGCAGTGCTCAAGTAGTAATAATTGGTTTTAAGTTAATATTCATTTATCTATTATTTTTTATTAGTTTAGTAGATCTATTATTTTATTTCACTTGTTCATTTAAAAGAGAATCTAAAGCTGTGACCAGTCCTGTAAGGTCCAGTTAACAGTTTTCTCAGGAAATACTTTTCATTTTATTGTTTGTGTACAGTTGGTTTTATTCAAATAAATGTTACATTTGGCTAAAATGTTAATGTTAAATCCAGGGTATATTTTAGTAGTTTATAAATGTGTATATCAACATCCGTACTGGCATCTGCAGATATGTACATGTATAATATCGCATATAGACATCTGCACATAACTCCCATATCAGAGAGATAGAGAGAGAGAGAGAGAGAGAGAGAGAGAGAGAGAGAAATAAGTAACATACAGTGTGGCCTGATGAACCATTGTTTTAGCTTCATCTCTGCTGCTATGGGACATTACGTCTCTCTCTGCCAGTGGTATTAGCAGCTGGACTGAATTCACCACTGAATGGAGCTGCTACTGTTTGTAATTAGCAGCTCATTAAACAATCAGAAGCATTCAGGGCACTTCGTGATCCGCCTGGAGACTCGCTGAGCTGGCAGCAGACATGGGGCAAAACAAGCATCCATATTCAACCCTTTCAAAAGTTGTCTGAGCCTGTTTTGTCGAGCATCTGTTTTACTGCAAAAATAACTAACTGCGCCAGGCACAGCTGCGTCAGGTGTGGCTAACCTCGCTATATGTATTTATTTTTTTCTTCCCAGCGATTTTCAATTTGTGAACTTCTCTCTAGGGACACAACACAGGAAGCAATTTATTCTCCCAGCTCGATTTCAGTTGACAATACACGGTGAAACTGGGTCCCGATAACCACCCACCACACAATGGTTTCAACCTCCTCCTCTGCGAAGGAGCATGCCACAAGTTCAGTCATTACATCCATCACGGCTGCTTTCACACTCCCACGTGACGGCGAGCCGACGCTCCGCGGAGATGTCGCCGGATTTCTCCGAGGGCAATAATGGCTTTGTATCGAGCCGAGGCACAGATTGCTCTAAATGGAGAATAATTTCTAGTCATTCTTCAGCTGAACAAGGGGACTTGGTAAATTACAGGAGCTTTTTGTTTGGAATGGGGATGTTCTTCTGTCACCTCCTCTTTCTCAGAGGCCCAGAGGAAATCGATAACCAGCAGCGATATGATAATTGTGATGGTTTTCCCCCTCGGTCGGCCGCTCTTAAAGATAAACAGCCCTAATTTTGAGATAGAAGAGAATCTCGTTAGGAGGTCCCTCTCTAAAGCGGCCGCGATAAGAGTCGTCATGCTGGGAGAGCGGTGGGCAGGCTATCAAGCTCTTCTGAGATCCGCCACACAATGACCTGGAATGAGCCGGTACCACCAGCTACCTCTTATCGGTAAAGGCTGGCCTTTAAGAAACGTAGAATTGATTCCAGTAACAACTCAAGCTCAGGCACACCCTACAGAAACTTGCACAAAGCCCCCATTATTTTAAGACACGGAGAAGTGGAGAAGGGCTATTCAGCTGATGTCTGACACTCCTGTTGCTTCAAACGCACAATGTCTGCATGATTAATCAATCCTGGAGCACCTAATTACACAATGAAGTGCTGCTATTGTGAGTCACAGAATACTGATGACCGACCAGGGCTAGTGAGCAAATTTCTATTGACCATCTTTAACAATAAACCTCTAACTCTTGCCATTCACACACACACACACACACACACACACACCCAAACAAATGCTCCTAGTTGCTGCATTAGCCTCTGCTTGTAGCCCCAGCGTGATGTCTCCCCGGCTAAGGAAATGGCTGACAGAGGTAGAGGTCTGGAAACGATGAAAATAATGGAGCCATCGTTGCAGTAATGATTGATTAATGGTCCACAGCTTTTTAAAGAGAATAGCTGCTGAACGCCATAATAAGAGTCTTGATGCTACTGAATAATTCATGGACCTCCCGTTGGTCAGGAAAATAGGCTACCAGAAAGACAGAAAGCCATGGGTTAAGACGTAGATGTATCTTCATTACAATGCTGTGACCTTCAAAATTCCAATCTGCTTCACCTTGGCATCACCATCGGCACCGGTTCCCCATCACACTGATTTATTAGTCTGTGCATTTAAAGTACTTTATTTTTGGAAGCATATCAGTCTCAAAATTAAAAACGGAAAATGCAATATTTAATCCAAGAATTGACAAGCTTGAAGTTTCCCACTCGTATGTGGAATTAGGGTCTCAAAATGTCTGTCTGTTACATCTTTTACTAACACATCAACATTTACTTACACATCAGTTTCAGAATTAAAATGAAAATGCATTATATGAAAATGAAAATATAATGCACAATTTCATTAAATTTACAGCACTGCAAATGTCCAGAATGAATTGTTGATTGAATCCTGAAGGAGTGCATTTTCAAGACAATGAAAACACAGAGGTGGAGGAACTGTTAACCGTGTAACACCTGAATCTGGACAACTTAGCAAAGGAGTTAGAAAAGTCTTTATTTTTAGACCAAAATACACACACATTCACTCACACCTACCCGTGAGCACCCGGAGGAAACCCACGCAGACACAGGGAGAACACACCACACTCCTCACAGACAGTCACCCGGAGGAAACCCACGCAGACACAGGGAGAACACACCACACTCCTCACAGACAGTCACCTGGAGGAAACCCACGCAGACACAGGGAGAACACACCACACTCCTCACAGACAGTCACCCGGAGGAAACCCACGCAGACACAGGGAGAACACACCACACTCCTCACAGACAGTCACCCTAAGCAGAAATCGAACCCACAACCTCCAGGCCCCTGGAGCTGTGTGGCTGCGACACCTACCTGCTGCACCACCGTGCCTTTGTTTAGAGGTCTTGCGTATTTTAATTAACTCTTACACCCTCACCTAATGAATCACATATTAATGGTGGTCAATATTTTCTGGACTTTTAATAAACCATACGAATCATATGTTTTTTTGTTTTATTTGTTATTAATAATAACCCTGGCATTATGATGCCAAAGCACCTGATTAGTTACAAGCCGTTACTCCCAGATGATTTTGACTGCAGGTTAACTGAATAATTCAAATGACCTATTGGCAAGCGCCAGCTGAAGTGGTATTATATTAGGTTTTTCCCTCCTGAAGGAGACGTTTCTCTGTCCTGGATTTCACCGCAGCCTTTTCTCTGACTCAGTGCACTCTAACCTTTAGGGGTTACTTTTCCTTGACTGACTATGACCTGCTGCTGCTGAACTAAATGGTGGTAATTAAACGAGGGTAGTATGAATAACATAAATTATTACCTTGCTGTAAATGGAACAGGAGATTGGAAGATTATTGTGTGTTTCTCTCAAGAATATGTCTTTGGTGTTACAGATGTGAGCTAATGTAGTGCTGAGCAAGAAAAACACCGAACCACAGTGTGTCAGTCCTGTAAGGTTAAGTTTGTCACGGGTTGTAATCAGGCACTTGGTTCTTTAGCAGGTTTATTTGATGAGAAGCACTTAAGACGTTAACTCTAAGCCCACTCACATCAGTAGCACAGCAATTAGATTTGCAGCAAAATGGAGACCAAGTGCTGGTTGGTAATATTGGTAAATATGACGAAGTGCAAGATTGCATGTTGGTAGTGGATGTAAGTAGAAACTGTAAGTGATTCAAATTGCATTGTGTTAACTTTGCTGAGGTCAGATATCAAGCATTACTCAGCATTTTACTGAGCTAAGTTCCATTTGAAGATGACTTTGATTAAGCTTTTAAAAGACAGCAGTTGTGATATGCAGATTTGAAAACTGAGCAGAGACAGCGTGGGTGGAAGGCATATATTTGCCCGTAGAGATAGTTGTTAGGGGATTCGTAGCAACGTCAGCCACATCGTTGTTGGCTGATTTTAGATTTTGAGGCCAGGTGCTAAGGGCAGATATGAAGGAACAGTCAGAAGTACCTGAAAGGGCTAGTCGATTATTGTGGATAAGGAGAGCACAGGTTGTTTGTGGATGTGCAATATAAGGGTAAGGTGATTACATAGAGTGAGAAGTGGGTGATTGTCAGAGTGGTACTAACCATGCATTATATATCGATATATAGAACTGGTGACACTGAGTTCACATTTATGGTATTGGTTGGTCTAGGTACAGCCTTAGACACCAGGGAGGCCAGTAAGGATTCCGTAGGTTAGAGAATGATTGATTTCCCAGGGTCAATGCAGTGGGTATCTTTGGGATTTTTAGCATATGTGTTGATGTAATGTTCCTTAATGAATTGAGCATGGGGCAAGAGTCAGCCATAGTCCCCAGGAAGGCAAATTTGAATGTAACGTTATTGATGTAATGATGGTATAGAGTATGTATGGTTGATGATGCAGTGTGTAAAATCCACATGGAACAGGTGGCACAGAACATGCATTAACGGTACCAGTGGGGCTACGTATGCTCTCATTCAGCAGAGTGAATGAACACAAATGACAAGGGGGAGTTTGTTTTCCTTCTCTAGAATCATCTACGTTGCATTTAATTCAATGAAACACCAACAATGGGCAGTGTCTTCTTGTGCAGAGCAAGCAAGGTACTGGGTGTTCAGATATGGAGTATGGTTTAATGGATAGTGGCTGGGCCCTATGTATAACCCCATTGATTAGATGTAAGACATGTGCCGGTTTATCCTGTATAATGACTGTGGTAAAACTGTAAATAATCACATCACGTGTCTGCAGTAGTCTACAATGTGGAGAGAGGGAGTGTTACCAACTACACAACAACAACCACAGCTTTTGCTTGCCTGTATGATACTTGTTAGAAAATTATATTGGCGTTTACAACTTAAAAGCAAGTATTTTAGCAAAAGAACAAAAAAAATAGTCAACTGCACATTGCCAAAGCCCTCCAACACTGCAGGGAGAAAACCTCGCTGTGTATGAAAGGCTCTGAGGGGAACGGTATGAAGCCGTTTGGTGGAGGCTGTGACAGGAAGAGGAGAGAAGTTCCCATCATTCCTATCGTGTGTGTGTGTCCAGGATGACTGATGGCTGGGCTCTCTGCACCTCTATCAATCAGCAGGACGTCTCTGAAGGATGCAGCCCTGTCACTGCACGAATTACGCCCCAGACGTGTGATAAGGTCACCCAGAGCCCGCGACAGCACACTGCTCTCTCCAGGGGCACCACCACACAAATGTCCTCACCCTTCATCTGGCCAGGGCCTCAGCAGACAGAGAGCTTGACAGCCTCAGAGAAGTCATTCTGAAGGGCTGAATGTGTTCTGAAGAATGGAGCTCATAGGGAATATATTCACTCAAATTAAACGGCTGTTCTTGGGACTGGAAAGATGGATGTGCTTGGAGGAGCGGTGAACTTCAAACTTTAAGAGGTTAGTTTTTTGCACTTATATTTCATAGAGTTCTAGACTGAAAAGGGACATCTGTCAGTGGTGAATTTCACACTTGCCTAGCCAATAGACATAAACAGTAGAGTGAGTCCCACTCAAAAATCTTCAATGTGGCACCGTTATAAACACTTACGTGTGAATTCAACTACGCCACGTCTGTCCCAGTCAACTGAAGTGTTTTTTGTGAAGTAGAAACATGAACAACATCTAAGCATCAAAGCTGATGCCCAAGGAACAAGACCACAGTGTGCTGAAGTGCGTAGTATTTTAAAAATGATCTGTCCTTGGCTGCAAGACTCTCTACAGCCACTGGAAGCACTGTTAGCACAAAAGTTTAACACAGGAAAAGAAACATCACCAAAACATCAACACAAAAAAATAAGACATAAACACACACACACCAAACCAGCACATGGTGCACTGCTGCTAAGGGCACAATCACAACTGTAGACCCACCGTGGAGCTGCCTGAAGCTGAGAGAAGAGTCTAATCTGAGGAACAGCAGAGCCTGTAGCACAGTGCTGCTGATTCTCATTGAGGTCAAGGTGGGAATGTGTGATAACCACGTCCTTGGAGGAGGCCGAAGCCCAGTATTGCAACTGTAAGTAGTTCAGGCTCTTGCTCACATTAAGCTTTTATTATCCAAGAAAGGTCTGCAATAGCCGTCCCCACTAGTGATCGCTCACAGGCGGGCAGAGGCGCCGGTGAGAGCGGTGGAGAATTCCTGCTGTATCTGTGTGTGTAAGTTTGCATGTGTGGTGCTCCTTGCCAGAGGAACAAAAGGCCAAAAGGTCGAGCGGATGATTCGAATCCTAAAGGACGTCTCTCAACCACAGGAGCCGAGGAATGTTATTCCTGATAACCACAGCCTCTCACCTTCACTGTGCCTTTGAGACTGGGAATAAATCAGACGCAACCTTCGAGCCACTTTACACAGATTTAATACTGTCACTCTCAAAAAGAAATAAAATAAGATTTAGAAGACACTTCAACACAACATACTGTTAAAAGATGTTATTCCTAGTAATTTAGGAGCATATTTGACTGCCAACCTTTCCATTTTCACTTTACAAAAGAAAGCTGATACACAGGAAATTGAAAACTGAAAAAAAAACTTTTCTTTAGACAAAAATGACATGTTAGTATTTCCTTTTATTTATTTTTTAAAATCTAAAACCTTTCATTATCCCTTCACTTCTTTTACTCAGTTCAAAGCCCTGTCAGAAGTGACAACCCACGTCTCGGACTCTGTTCCGCAGCCAATGGCTGTCAGCTTCAGTCCGCTTGACAAGTGCGGAGACTCCTCCCCAAAACTTCAATAGTAAGGTCAGGCGCTTATGACTACTGACAGCATTTCTGAGGCAGCTGACGAAAGGATTCGATTTTGCTTTAAGCTCTGCTTCTGCGAGGGAGCTGAGGGAGCGGAAGTGACAAAGAGTACATCACTGTCTCTTTTACCCACTCCAATCAATCCCATCTCTGGCCACTCCTGAGAGCTCCTGGCATTTGCAGCACCCCACCCCCAAGAAGCCTTCCAGAGACAAGTACACCTTGATAAGGCATATCACATCTGTCCCCTCATCTGTCTGCAGACCCCCTACTCACATTCACACATCACAGCACACTGGGTCAGTGATGACCACCGAACCCGGGCGATTATCCTCACGGTGCATTGAGCAGATACCGATTACGCAATCAGTAACATTTATATTTTACACTGGTACTGAAACTAAAGGGTTAATTCGGTTATGAATCATAAGATATTAATTTTTTAAATATTTCAGTGTATGAAATACATTTTTTCCACAAGCAGAGCTTTATTTATTTAATTTCCAATCAAAACAGATATTAAATACAGGTTATTGGTTTCTGAATATTTTGAGGGGATTAAATATAATCAGAAAAATCCAAATGTGAAGTAGAAATATCGACTGAATTAGGACTCTACAGGGAAATTAGACTCATTACAACTACCGACTCACAGCCAAACCCCCCCCCCCCCCATGTGTCTTTATTCAGAAGCTGTGCATCTTTTAAGTTGAAGCTGTGTGTTTGAGTCAGAAGCCGACTGTAGCTTGTTCGTGGCTGTAGTTTAACTTTTCAGTAGGTTTCTCCTCAGTGTTTATTCATTTGAACCTGGAGCTGTTATTTCTGTACCACTATCAGACTGTGTTTACTTTCATACATTTAGCCGTCTCCTGAATTTAGAGTCAGTTCCTTAAGTGACGTAACAGTAACAGCACAAGCAAGTCAATATCATCCACCTAGGGGGCAGAAGTAAGCCAACATCTTCAACTCGTTTCATGCTCTTCAGTGTTTAGAGGTCTGTCCACTGTCCAAACGTTTCTCAGCCGTGGCTCAGCCAATGATGCACAGAGAAAAAGCCTGAGCCATTATAGAGTGAGAAACTGTTTTTTCCCCCATTTACAGATCTCTCAGACAGACCGGAGAACTAGAAAATGGTGAGAAAACCACTGCCAGGGTTAAAGTTCTCAGAAGAATGTCGTGTTAGTTTATTTGATGAGTCTGTGGTAGTCTCATTTTGTCTAAAATCGTGGGAGTCCTTCAACACCATTTCTTAAGAACCTGTAAATATGAGCTGCGATGACAGTGGACAACATAGAGAACAGACTCCTACGACCTCCAAGGGCACTTTCCTTTAAAGAAACAGCAAGAGGTTAATGAAAAAAAAAGAGTGAAGATGATCAATGAACCAAAAGGAACCCATTTATTCTACAGGTCAATCTCATTAGGGCCAGCTTTGTACATTGTAGTCCAAGCAATTAATCTCGCCAAATAAAGTGATGGAATTGCTTTGATTAGGCTTACAAACATTGATCAACCGGACTGATCTTGAGTCCAGAGAGCTTAGGACACGTTTGTTGCCTCCTGTGCAGCAAATACTATTAGACAACAGATTTTCCCTTCATCCTAATTAGTTTATCGCTTTAAAATCGTGGGCCATTTTGACTGATTTACTCAGCACTATTTGCAGGTGAGAAGCAGGCTTTTAAGAAATAGCCTTATCACATCTACAGGGGTTGTACAATGAAAGTGAAACACCTGGTTTTAGACCACAGTAATTTATTAGTGTGGTGTAGGGCCTCCTTTTGCGGCCGATACAGCGTCAGTTCGTCTTGGGAATGACATACACAAGTCCTGCACAGTGGTCAGAGGGATTTGAAGCCATTCTTCTTGCAGGATAGTGGCCAGGTCTCTACGTGATGCTGGTGGAGGAAAACGTTTCCTGACTCGCTCCTCCAAAACACCCCAAAGTGGCTCAATAATATTTAGATCTGGTGACTGTGCAGGCCATGGGAGATGTTCACCTTCACTTTCATGTTCATCAAACCAGTCTTTCACCAGTCTTGCTGTGTGTATTGGTGCGTTGTCGTACTGATACACGGCACCGCCTTCAGGACACAATGTTTGAACCATTGGATGCACATGGTCTCACTGGTGCAGTGTGCAGTTAATGAAGATTGTCCACCAGGCTGCTCCAATTTAGCCATGAAACCTCCCACACTACAATGACAGGTGTTTCAGTTTCATTGTCTAACCCATGTACATGTACCATGAAATCAGGCTTTCAGTGGACTCCCTCACATGGAGATGCATATTTCCCAGCCTTTGTTTATCTTATCATTTCTTTAAAACTACTTCAAAATAGTTGCTGAGAATATTATCTCAAATACAAAAGAAAACAGAATAGAAAGCATTTTTTTTGTGTTAATCTCTCACTGTGCATTTGGATCTGTGCTACATTTTGTACGTCTCCACACTTTTCACAGAGCTGTTGATAAAGGCTTCGTACAAAAAAAAAGGCTCTTTTCAGATGAATTCCAGCAAAGCTGAGTGAAGTGGCTCATATTGTGCAGGTGTCAGCTTTTAGAGTAAGTTGGGGTGATTGTAATAATTATGCTCTCTTTAATTGCCAAAGACTCAAAGGGGCTTGGCAAGCAAATCACCTGATATCCCGCCGTCTGCGTCACAACTCGCGTGTCAAAAAAGCCGAAGCTCCTGAAAAGCTTATTACTGCAGAGATTTTATCATGCAGCACTTCACCTCGTTTGTACAGAAGGGAGAATACCTCAAGGACATTCTCCTGTGCACTGGCGGGGAACATGTTTAGCTTGCAAGATTCGCTCCTGTCATACACTAAATGTACAGTGAGGTAATTGTTCACTGTCAAGGTGTGCCAGTAACAAACAGAGTTTCTCTGTGTGTGTGTGTGTGTGTGTGTGTGGGTGTGTACATGCTGTATGAGGGATAAAGACAAAATCTCCAAAATAGCAACTTAGTAGAAGAAGGAAAATCAATCAAAACTGTCACTGTGTAATAATAATTTTATGGCTTTTACTCTAAGTGCTCTTGAGTGTATTATTTAAACGTATCTGTCCTATTTTGTGAATGAGTTGTAAATAAAGTTTTTTCAGACTTCCCAAAGCTTTTCATAGGACAGTTAATAAACCAATGAAAGATAACAAATGCATGAAGAGAACACAAAAACCGACGCCTTTATGCTCTTGTTGCTTAATGTGATTCTTTTCTTTCCTGTCCCAATCCAACATCTCATAAACTGGTCCCAGAAGTGCATTCCTATAGTACTCTACTGGCCCTAAGGCAGCTGTAAATCTCTTGTACAGAGCTCATGTTTAAGGTCAGTGTTTTTCTTTGTTTTTAGAAAGATGTTGTCATTCTACTGAGGTATAAATGATAAGCAAAGTCTACACAGGTCCACTGATAATGCGAGTTTAATTCGCCTTTGGAAAGAACCAGTGTTGACTTCGGTGTGTTTACGTTTCAAGCTCTGGACGATATCATCTTCACACATGCAATTATCATATTATTAATAAGCCTTCTGAAGTTAGATTTTAATGACAGGTTTTAATTGAATGTTATCTGTTAGCACAGGTTTAAACCAAATAAAACTATTATTATTATTTATATTAAACCCACTGATATTTGAGACTAGAGAGACATGGTAAAACACTATTTCTGGGGCAATGTATAGTCACTGTCCCCAAACGACACAATGAGCTTCAATAAAGAAGACATTTCACAATATTTAACGCCATGGAATCAATTCAATTTTCAGCTCAATTTACGTCTAATGTTAGTTAATGCAAGTCATGTTTATTCCAAGTCTCTCTGAAGCATCTGTATCAGTCCATTCATATTTTTTATTTATCTATTGAGTTAGTTAGTTTGTTCAACAGGTTAACAATATTCAACATCTGCTTCAGAGTCAATTCTAGCTTTTGGAAAGTCCTATCCAAGATTTATAGTGTATCAGGAGGGAATCCTCAGTACAAATCTATTTCTGTTTTAGCTCTAGGCTAAATCTGAGCTGGGAACGCAGCACTAAATGTTGAAGCCTTATAACTGTCAAACTATCTTCACTATAAAATTAGGTCAACCAGCTCGAATACGACTGCACATAAAAAAAACTGACTGGGTTTATTGTATTTAAATCAGTATTCGGTTTAAATAGGGACAGCTCAGCTAAAACTCAGTGTTTTGGGGACGTAAAGACCTAATCCCTGTAAACCACAGATTAAGTAGCACATTAAAAAGCACTTCAATGGAGAATTGCTGCTGACAGTGTAGTTTATAACACTGTTCTGTGTATCGTTGGGAGACAGAGAGAGAGAGAGAGAGAGAGAGAGAGAGAGAGAGAGAGAAAGAGATAAAGAAAAAGAGACAGAGAGAGAGAGAGACAGAGAGAGAGAGAAAGATAAATAGAGAGAGAAAGAGAGAGAGACAGAGAGAGAGACAGAGAGAGACAGAGACACAGAGAGAGAGAGAGAGAGAGAGAGAGAGAGAGAGAGAGAGAGAGAGAGAGCGAGAGAGAGAGCTTTAATTTGCTAACATTAATTGTTAATTTTGGACGTTTTACCTTTGCTATTCGTGTTTCTTGACTACTGTTTCATTTTATTATGTTTTCACTGCATTGTTGTGTTCTTTTGATTTATTGTTTGTCTTTAAGCTGCTTAATTTCACCTCCTCTTTCATTTATCTTGTCCTTTCATTCTTCTTTTTAATTATATTGGCTTAGTTTTTCCTGTCTTTAATCTGTTTTGTTGTTTTTCTTCTCAAATGTCACTTAATATTTGCTTTTCACTGTTGAAAGACGGAGTGACATTCGCACATAAGAAATTACACTGAAATAAAAGCTGTTTTTTTTTCATCATGTTCATCTACTACAGCTTCTACTTCATTTTCTTCTTCTTATTTCTACTTTAATCGCGCTCAAAGCAGAAGCAGATCATAAAATAGATGTGCAGATCCTGTTTGTTTGTGCCCGTTATAATTGGATTGAGATATAACATAATAATAATAATAATAATAATGAATAGTCTGAGAATGCAGAGACAAATGAAAATAGAAACGTTTATATTGCGGAACGGATCAGGAGGCCGTATATTTGGGAGAATGGCACTCTATAATTCAGAATGTCAAAACACCAACATGACAACAGAAGTTGAAAACGTTCACATTTCCACGAGACATGATTTGACAGGTCAGTCATGGGGACATCAGAACAAAATCAATAAGTCCACACTAGAGTCTATTTAATATTCCCCTTTTCCATGTGTCTTTACTTATGAAAGACAGCAGAGTGACACTGTGTCAGTCGAGACTCTCCTTCACTTCCTAATAAGAGCCCTCTCTCTCTCTCTCTGTCTCTCTCTCTCTCCCTCTCTCTCTCTCTTTATGTCTCTGACTCTCTCTGGTCAGAGAATTTATAGATTTGGACAGTCCTCTTGAAAGCTGCCATCTAGATAAGGACAAGGTGAGGCCTGGTAGCTGTAGGTGACCTTCAATGCACTGTATACGGAGCCCACAGAGATGTATCAGTTAGAGACTGAGGGCAGACACATGCCACTGATGATATGAAGAGAGAAGTGGACTCTAAAACACTGTGGAAAGAAGGTAAATTCCTGTATGTGCTTCTCCACAAAGCTATGCATCCAGTGAATCACAAAATATATAACAAAATATATTCAAATCTAATATTTGACCATATTTGAGGTGAATACCCTCTTTTAATTAGTGGGTTGACCGCGGCCCCTAGTTCAGTGAAGGAGAAATCAAGAGTACACATTATAACTGGGTAGTTCCATCTCTGCCACCCACTCTCTATTAATGCTTAATAAGAATAAGTGCATGGAACACTTATGTGTCCACATGTTTACAGCGTTTATACTTCAGATGCAACCAGTTTTAAATTACAGTATGAATACATGACTCAAATTACTTCTGAGTGAAAATGATCTTGATTTCTTTCATAATAAACAAATAGTTTTAATAATGTTAAAGATTATATTCATGGAATACATCAAGTAGTTCATTTTATTAATGAGGTTTATTAATGAATATTAAGCACAAACTAACACACAACATACTGGTTAAGTCATATTTCCTGTTAAAGGATTTCGGTCAAAAAAAGAGAAGAGGTGATTTGGTTACGAAATATTCAGTGTACAATAAACCAGGGTTGTATGTTAGAATACACTTAATTTAACAGTCACCCAGAGGAAACCCACACAGACACAGGGAGAACACACCACACTCCTCACAGACAGTCACCCGGAAGAAACCCACGCAGACCCAAAGAGAACACACCATACTCCTCACAGACATTCACCCGGAGGAAACCCACACAGACACAGAGAGAACACACCACACTCCTCACAGACAGTCACCCGAAGGAAACCCACGCAGACACAGAGAGAACACATCACACTCCTCACAGACAGTCACCCGGAGGAAACCCACACAGACACAGGGAGAACACACCACACTCCTCACAGACAGTCACCCGGAGGAAACCCACACAGACACAGAGAGAACACACCACACTCCTCACAGACAGTCACCCGGAGGAAACCCACGCAGACACAGGGAGAACACACCACACTCCTCACAGACAGTCACCAGGAGGAAACCCACGCAGACACAGAGAGAACACACCACACTCCTCACAGACAGTCACCCGGAGGAAACCCACGCAGACACAGGGAGAACACACCACACTCCTCACAGACAGTCACCCGGAGGAAACCCACGCAGACACAGGGAGAACACACCATATTCCTCACAGACAGTCACCTGGAGCGGGACTCGAACCCACAACCTCCAGGTCCCAGGAGCTGTGTGACTGCGACACCTACCTGCTGCGCCACCTTGCCACCTTTGCAGTAGAGTTTTTTTTTTCATATAACTAAGAATATAGTTATTGTCAAAATTCCCTGAAATATCGTGATAAAAGTGAATAACACTCTGCAACTGTAGGGGGAGCCCAGGGGCAAAAAAAAAAATCTTACCTAGTGTTCCTTTAAGGAGGACATTTTCTACCACTTTACCTTAGGTCGAGACTAACACACCTTCTTACACAGAAATAAGTCTTTAATCTTGTTCTTTTCCCATAGCATTTTTTTTTTCTCATTTTCTCTCATTTAAATCAGCTCACTATCACCACCTACTGGAGTAAACTATTTGAGAAAATGAAATCATCACAAACACACAGGATTACATTTTCAAAATCAGCTCGTGATCACCACTGCTCCCATCATCATCATCATTCAATCTCAAGTAGAAGGACAGGAAGACAATAGGATAAGGCCAGAAAAAGCAATCTGTGTTTGACTGAGGAGTGTGACAGGATTACAGTCCACCTCCCAGTGGGTGGATATCTGATTCGCTCCGCCACCTCATTGCTATTCTCCCTCCAGGTCAAAAATCTGTTCAGAGAGACTCAGAAACTCATGTGAGAGCATCATCAGTCTGCGAGAGACACAGTCAGTAAGCCACAGCGCTGTTTAACATGGCAGAAAAATCACAGCAGACACACACACACACACACACACACAGAGCCCAAAATTTCAACTCTCCATTCATCCTCATTTTATTCCATTAGCCACAAAATGCAGCACTTTCTCAATCCCGCTGTCACTGCTTTGGAAAATGATACATGGAGAGACATTTCCATACACTGAAAAAAAAAGCTGTATTCTTCCTCTCAGCATGCCACAGCAGAAGCGTCCAGTCCACTGTGTGGTGCCAGGCCATTTGCTGTGGTGAGTTATGCTAAGACTAGTGGGATTTCTAATACTGCTCTTTAGCTTGAAGCATTTTCATTCCTTATAAATGCGCCGTAACAAGACAGTGATTTAAAGCAGGATACATGTTATAGCCAAATGTTTTTAGACACCTTCTCATCCAGCATCTCTTCTAAAAATGAATGCTAGTAATAGGTAGTTCACCCATCTTTTCTGTTGTAACAGCCTGAACTGACACGTTGCACAAGACATTGGACCGTTTCAGTGAGAACTGGATGATATTCAGCTACAACAGCATTAGGGAGAAGATGTATTGGTGTTGGATGATTAGTCCTTAATCAGAAAAGCCACGTTCCAAAGAAATAATGCTGCTCCACTGCTCCACAGCCCTTTGGCTTCGTACCCTAGGCCAGATTGGCATTGAGCACAGTGATCTTAGACTTATGCGGCTGCTCCAGTTTTGTCTCTTGGGGTTCTCTTGAGTTGTGCATAATCTGAGCTCCTGAAAGCAACTGATTTGAGTAACTGCTGTATATTAGGAGTGGAGTATAAACACAAAGCCCTCCCTCCTTCAAATAAATAACAGCGATGGACAACAGAGGTCTGAAGCAACGTAGTAAAACCCAGCACACGTTTGAAGACCAGAGATTCCCCTTACCTCGGTCACTGAAGTCATCCACGAGAATGATCTCAGCGATCAGATGGTCTGGTGTGCGGTTCACAATGCTGTGGATGGTCCGCAGGAGAGAGCTCCATCCTTCGTTATGGAAGGGGATGATGATACTGGTGTTGGGTAGGTTTTCCAGGTATAGTTTCTGTTTACAGCTACAAGAGAAACACGGACAGACAATGAGTGACGTGTTTATTAACGTCAATAAAGCTGTAGAGCAGAGTAGTTCTTAGTTTGATGCGTCTGATACGGTTAAGATTAGACTCGAAGAGCTACCAAAGTATAAACCAGAGCTGTACTCTTTAACCGCCCAAACTGGTGGGTGAAAGAGGAGGAGAGGTTGTGATGCAACAGTGTTTATTTTCCCTTTGAACACCCACCGACCGATCATCATCCCCCACTAAACTTAACGTTTTGTAAACTGCCCGTATTTTAAATTCCCAGAAGTGTTGCACTGTGAAAAATATTGATGCCGTGGAGTGTACTGTGTGTAAAGAGAGCTGACTGTGGTGGGGCTGGTGATGTAAGTACTCTTTAAATCACAGTTTAAAGAGCCCCATCACTCCCTCTGCCTTAATAAAGCATTCAAATTTCCACACATTAATTGAGTTTCGACAAAGCTGGAATTGGCAGACGAAGCAGCACTTAAAGGCTCGTGCAAGTCGCTCTGATTCACCGCCCTGACAAACCCGACAATTTATTACTCCCCCAATACAACCGGCCGTCTTGGAAAGCTCTGCGGTTTATTAACATTAGCATACTTGAATGGAAAGTAATAAAATAAATAAATAAAACAGTTAGAACATTTGTTCGAACGGTGAATTATGAGAACAAACCCCACAGAGAGAACACAACAGAAGCAACATAAACATCTGCTAGCCTGTAAATCGTCTTCTGCTGGAGAGCAGCCAGTCGTGTGAGAGCAAATCCGACTCCCTGTCAAAATAGTCTACAATAGGAAAAATGGCTGAGGAGAAAAAAGGTCCAACGATTTGCATAGAAATGACCAGATAGCATCACATTCCACTGCTAGGTAGCATTATCTCACAGTGTGCAGAACATCGTCCTCGCAGTGTTCACGGCACACAATACATTTTAAATCAATAAACCTTTCAAAAACACAGCCTTTAAAGAAATCACTAATGTTCTTTCTGTTTCACCACATCGTTCAGTACATTTCAGGTGCGTCCATTTTACTGAGGCAACAAATTGAGGGCGGTTACATTTACACAAGCAGATACACATTAAAAAAACACACATTACATTCATCAATAACATACAAACAATAAACAGTAGTCATTTGTTTATATGATGTCATTTACAGACCAATAGAAAACCCCAAAAAGTACATGGAAACAAAGGTTCTGCAATGTATAAAAGCCATGTACCTGATGCTGACTCGAAGCCACAGACTTTAGAGGGAAGGCACTTTTAAAACTCTCAGAAGTTTCTGAGTGTTTCTCTTAACAATCGCCAGCAGACAACAGCCTCTTTAGGAGGAGATTGAAGCCTTAAGATTAGAATCGAAGACACGTCTGGCAAACAAAACACAGAAGTGCACCACATCTTGTTGAAGGCCTAGCTCTAATGCTGAACAGTCCTGATACTTCACTGGGCTTCTTATAGTGTCTTGTGTAAGGCTTGCGGTGTTTGTCTGAAGTTGCTAAAAGTCAGAAAGGGCAACTTTGAAAGCTCATTATCATGAATCTATACTATATTTTAGCATCTTAACAAGTGTAATCATCTTAAATCCATGCAGTACTGAAGTTTACTGCACGTTAGAAATGTGTATTTATGTGTGTATAGATGTTGTTTTGGAAACTTATTTAGGTAAATAATCGAGTTTTGATTATTCATTCATTCATTCATTCATTCATTGTCTGTAACCCTTATCCAGTTCAGGGTCGCGGTGGGTCCAGAGCCTACCTGGAATCATTGGGCGCAAGGCAGGAATACACCCTGGAGAGGGCGCCAGTCCTTCACAGGGCAACACAGACACACACACACACCTACAGACACTTTTGAGTCGCCAATTCACCTACCAACATGTGTTTTTGGACTGTGGGAGGAAACCGGAGCACCAGGAGGAAACCCACACAGACACAGAGAGAACACACCACACTCCTCACAGACAGTCACCCGGAGGAAACCCATGCAGACACAGAGAGAACACACCACACTCCTCACAGACAGTCACCCGGAAGAAACCCACGCAGACACAGAGAGAACACACCACACTCCTCACAGACAGTCACCCGGAGCGGGAATCGAACCCACAACCTCCAGGCCCCTGGAGCTGTGTGACTGCGACACCTACCTGCTGCGCCACCGTGCCGCCCAGTTTTGATTATTAATTGATTGAAATCTGCCATTTACAAGTGTTTACTTCTAAAGAATCTTTCTTGAATTTCTGGAGACATTTTCTCCTTGCATGATGTCCTAAATGACAACAGTCCACATTTTTCATCATGCTGTTCACACATTAAATCCACAGCTGTGCCACTCTCAGTCAGTCACCTGCTGCAACACACACACACACACACACACTCAGCCTCCATGCTGAGCCGCTGATTCACACAGTGAGCCATTTTCACAAATACTCTCAGAGTCAGGCCACTGTTACTGGACCCGTTAGAGGGTTACTTTTTTCCCCTCTCTCTTGTTATTGGTTCAGAGGGATGAGGCCTTGAAGAAGAAGCACACAGCTGCTCCTGGATCAGTTGTTGTTTTGTGAAGTGCAGGCCATTGTCACATCCTGCACAGAGAGCTGTGGGCCTTCACAGAGCCTGGATATTAACAGCCCTGCCTACTGCTGCTGAGCGGACGCTCACAGATTTACACTGGTCTACAGCCGGCCGTGAGAGACCCAACACAAATTCTGAGAGGCGAACCCAGGCTATGGTCCATCTCTAGCTTGAAATACACAAGCAGCAGTTGACAAAGACTGCACGCTTGTACAATAGATGTTTACAGGCTTTTGAAATGCCACGCCGGGATGCGGTTTCAAAAGGTGCATTGTGGTTCTAGAAAGAGCTTGGAAACCTGTCCTTCCTCAACACAAAGAAGGAGTGAACTCCATTCCCCATCCATCCTCTGCTTTATGCTGGAGTCAATAGGAGGGGCGCTTGCTGAGGCACAGCCAATCTTTCATTATCGACGGCACCGTAACGAACTCCAGCCGCCCGTCCGACTTTGACCTGTAGGTATGTGTGCTGTAAGTGGATTTGCTCTCGCCAGGGGAAAATCTATGACTGGAACGGAGCTTCTATGGGCCGCAAATGACGCGGAGTGGTGAGCCTTCTGAGAACAATTAATGATCAATCCATCAAAGAGCTCATTTGGGGAGAGAGAGCGCGTGTGAAACAGGTCCATATGCTCCAAAGCAAGCTAATGGACACACTGTACACCTCTGTCTTTCATCTTTGGCTGTGACATCCTCAGATGAAAGAGACTCGCTAAGAGTATAGTGGGGGGAAAAAAATCTGTGAGGCAGCTTTTGCAGAGATGGGTGCTTTAATTATTGTTTATCAAAATAAGCAGATTTTTACTTAGGTTTAGGACAAAAACCCAGCAGCTGTCTTTCACACTGTGTGAACATTTCATGATGAAAGCCAATAGAAAAAGCTCCAAAATGACTTTCATTTAATGTTAAGAAGGGTTTTATTCTTTTTCATATAAAGTGACAATCCTGGAGATTCATGTGTTTCTTTGGTCAATGACGATGTGTCTCTGAGGTCGCCGTTGGTCCCTAGTGTCCTCCACAAGAGAGATTTAAAGCTTCCTTTTAAGTCTTTTCCAATCAAAGCGAAGACTAAATCACCTGACTCGACTCATCAAAGGAGAGCAGAAATCCACCATGAACTGGGTGCGTTGCTCACAGAAGTTGTGCACACACTGGTCCCCGGGGACGAGGCTGGGGACTACCAGAGTAGATGGTTAAATGTTTCATAAGCTGCTATAAAAAGACTTCCTGAAGGGGACGTCATGTAGGGCTTATGGATGCTTTGACAGCGCTACTCACTTTGGATGTCTGATGTCAGGCAGTGAGCGATCCAGAGCGATGTTGTTGCTGACGTAGATGTTAAAGCCATTCTCTTTGTACACTGAGTCATCACACTCATCCTCCACCAGCGGATACGGCTTCCCGTGCTCTCCTTTCCCTGCAACACATCAATATACATATCAGCTGTCTGTGTTTGTGTGTGTGTGTGTGTGTGAGGGAGAGAGAGAGAGAGTTTCTACTAGAGTGCTTTATCAAAGAAAAACAATCACCACAGGTTAAATTTACTGATCACTGAAGCGTACTGCGCATCTTCCTAAGGTGACTGCTCATTGCTCAGTTTATAATATTTTAATTAGAGTAATACTGTGTGAATCTACGGTAATGCATCAATCTGACTCCAATTACAGTTGTGCCTTGTTAATCGAGACACGTGAAAAAGAATCCAAGGAAGCACAGATGTACATTAACCCTATGGAACACGGCAGATGCTGAAACATTTGGCAAAGAACACTTAAATTTTATTAAATCTGCCAAGAGATGAGCTACAGAGCATGTGCATGCACGTTAGACAGGATGAAACATGTCAGGACGTAGAACTGAGGCTTTCGTTGTGTCATGTTTCCATTCACTGTATAAAAGTTGCATGAGGCCTTCTTTTTTATTGGATGCATTGATTTTTTTTTTTTTCACGGAGGAAGCTCAAAAGATTCAAAAAGATTGTGGACACCTGCTCATACAGTATTTTTTTCTGAAATAAAGGGCATTAATAGGAAGATGCCTTGCTTTGCTGCAGCTTTGAGAGCAGCTCCCAGCATTGAAATATTAGTTCTGCATCAAAATCACCACTCCGACTCATTTACTCTATTTCTATGGACATTATACAAGCTTCGTGTGCACTTTAAATAAACGAATTCACTAATTATTCATTCAATCATTCATTATCTGTAACCCTTATCCAGTTCAGGGTCGCGGTGGGTCCAGAGTCTACCTGGAATCATTGGGCGCAAGGCGGGAACACACCCTGGAGGGGGCGCCAGTCCTTCACAGGGTGACACACACTCTCACACACTCACACCTACGGACAATTTTGAGTCGCCAATCCACCTACCATCATGTGTTTTTGGACTGTGTGAGGAAACCGGAGACCGGCAATTACTAAAACAAAATAAAAAGATAAGAAAGAAACGTAATTAGACAGAAACGCAGTGATTTTAAAACGAACACAACGTTCAGATCAAAAGTACTGATTTTAAACACATCGGTGTGTTCACTGACCATGTGCATCTCTGCTTTGGGTTGGTGATATTAACTTCCTGTTTGTGACACATCAAACTTCCAAGCACACCATTGCTTTTCTTGTGAAATTCCTAATAAGTTTGATGTGTCACATGACCCTCTTTCCATTGAAAAAACAAAAGTTGGATCCAAAATGGCCGACTTCAAAATGGCCGCCATGGTCACCACCCATCTTGAAAAGTTTCCCCCCTCCCATATACTAATGTGCCACAAACAGGAAGTTAATATCATCAACCATTCCCATTTTATTAAGGTGTATCCGTATTAATGGCTCACCCTGGGAATACACCCTGGAGGGGGCGCCAGTCTTTCACAGGGCAACACACATTCATACATTCACTCACACACTCACACCTAAGGACACTTTTGAGTCGCCAATCCACCTACAAACGTGTGTTTTTGGACTGTCTGAGGAAACCGGAGACCGGCAATTACTAAAACAAAATAAAAAAATAAGAAAGAAATGTAATTAGACAGAAATGCAGTGATTTTAAAACGAACACAACGTTCAGATCAACAGTATTGATTTCAAACACATCGGTGTGTTCACTGACCATGTGCATCTCTGCTTTGGAAAGTCCAAGACCTTTACTTATAAGTGAAACAACACTGAGGAAACCTTCCTGTTACCTAATGCTTCCATTTTGCAGAAAGAGGTGAAGGGTAGAACACTGTTACTTTGCCAAAGTTTGGAAAGTTTTAACAAAGCATCAGCGAGTCATGCAAATGATGGGGGTGACATTTTTTTGAAGGCTGTTCACCGAATTGGTATCTATGCACAGAATGGTTGCCAAGTGTTTGTGAGGTCGAGATGTTATTTTCTCCTTTTGCATATTTCCAATCCTAGTAGGAATTTCTTTATGAGAAACTGATTTCAAAACAAACCATCATCCCACCCATCCGGTTAATTCTCTCTGACAGATCTTTTGTCTGATGTATAAAAATCACCGTGCTTGAGAAAACAAAATTCACGGTGCAGGACGTCTCCTTTGAAGTGTGGAAAAAAAAAATAGAAAGTTTCCAAAACAAACCCAACAAAACAAAATAATAATAAAAAAAATGTGCTTCACTTCATTACAGTTCAAAAGACAATATGCCCTCAGTATTAGTGAAGAGGAACAGCCTCATATCCATATCCCTCCTTTCAAGTGCGAATAATGAGAAGTGATTGAGGTGCATGATAAAAAAGTTCCCTCCTTGTTTGGTGCTTCTGAAATGATATGATCGTGTTTCGTATGGAGGACTCTGTCAGAGCCTAATGAAAGCATTCTGTCAACTATTCAGTGGCAGATGTCATTCATTTGTTTCACACAATAGCACATTGTTAACAAGCTCTATCTCCGACTGTGTACAGTGCAAAGACCCCCTCCTCTCCGAGTGTGTCCCAGCTTCCCCTCCTCAACGCCTAGTGAATGTGAAGTCATCTCTCCATGCGCATAATTTCAGTAACCTGACAACTTAAAGAGAAAAGATGAATCATAACACGAAGGTATGTATTCCATCACTCATACATTATATGGACACATGACATCTGCTCATCCAACATTTCTTCTGAAATAAAGGACATGTGTACCGGGTGGGCCATTTATATTTATACCATTTATAACGGTTGGTGATATTAACTTCCTGTTTGGCGGCCATTTTGGATTCAACTTATGTTTTTTCAATGGGAAGAGGGTCATGTGACACTTCAAACTTCGAAACACAGCATTGTTTTTCCTTGAGAAATTTCCAATAAGTTTGATGTGTCACATGACCCTCTTCCCATTGAAAAAACAAAAGTTGGATGCAAAATGGCGACTTCAAAATGGCCGCCATGGTCACCACCCATCTTGAAAAGTCCCCCCCCCCTCCCATATACTAATGTGCCACAAACAGGAAGTAAATATCACCAACCATTCTCATTTTATTAAGGTGTATCCATATAAATGACTCACCCTGTATATATATATATATATATATATATATATATATATATATATATGCTGGAACATTTCTAATAGCATTTATTCAGAAGAACATAGCACATTCCACTTAATGTCATGCTTGTTTGAAGAGATCATACAAGACCGAATTTCTGGATGCACATTAAAGAAGCTACAATCACTAAGTATAAGTGGAGTCTATAAACTTTTGGACACATGCTGTGTAAGGGCTTGTAAACACTAGTGAACATGCAGGGATCCAGCTAGAAATGTCTGAATGGAGACAATCCAGTGAAGCTTTCTTTAATCAGATTTAATCAGGCGTGATTTTGTGAAATCAGCCCTAGGCCATACAGTTGCACGTTGCTATGACAACTTGTTATTCCATTTTGCCTTGTGCTAAATGCAAACCACTGAAATAGAAGTAATTGTTACTACTAATGACATGCAACAGCCTTCAGTTGAAAGCCATCCCACCACCTCACGAGCAGTGGTTCCACTGCCATTGTCTTCTGCCAAACAGAAAGCAATTTGTTGATTCAAAGCAACAAGATTGGTGCCGATCCATTATTTATTCCCTGGTTTCATGCACTGACGTCTAAAATTAGTCAGGACTCATGAAAAATAAATGCAAGGCTTTTATCGCCGTGCCTGCTATCATAAGATTTGTCACCAACAGATGGTGTGCATTGAAAGTGCTCTGATGCAATGGACTATGCGTCATGATCCAACGTGACGGGTCAAACCCAGAACAGTTGGGCCGGGATGGCCATATGCAAAGGGACACTGGGCCCTGGCTACACTCGGCAGAGAAGCCATCCACACTCTAATCTCACTAATCACTTTGCTTAATACACTGACTTAGGACTCCATTATACTCCAAAGGCTGTAAAGCTGTAAAACATTCTGGAGTGTTCCCATTGATTAATCATTCTTTTAGAAGGGTTTTATCTCCTGACATGTGACTCGGACCTGTAGGAAATAATTCACCTTTGGTGGGACACTGGAAAATAAAATAAAAAATACAAATTCACAACATAGGGGTAAATATGTTGTTTAGTTGTTTTATTAATAAGTAATACATATTAATAAAGTGACCTGGCAGTGAAATGATTTGATTCCGTTTACGATGCTAAGTTCACATACATATATACATTAATAAAAATACTTAAATGGAAATGTATGAGCCTTAAGGTAATGGAAATCCCTCATTAGAAGAGGTCCCACAAACTTTTCTACATACATCAATATGTCACAGCATTAAAGCTAAGGGTTAGTGAATAATTTGGATCATCTCACATTTCCAAAGAGTTTTCCTGGTGTATTACAGGGTATTCTCTGTATGCAGCAGTTCAAACCTATCAGAATTGGTCCAATAAACTTAAATACCGTTGCATACAAAGTGCAAACCTTCATGGAGATGGTAATTCCTTAATGACAGCGGACTCTTTCAGGAGGATGTAAAGTACTGAGGTGCCACCTACACGAGGAGTCACCTCGCAAATTACAGGACATAAAGGCTCTTAGTGCCAGATACCTCAGGAACACTGGTGTTGAGCTGTTTTGGAAGTATTAGGGGGGACCTGCACATCATTTTCTTTAATCTAATGTCAGATTGGTGCACGGGTGCATAGTGTACCATCAGCAAAACATATATCAATAAACTGACAAGAGCAATGACTTCTGGAAAACAGACACATTAGATACGCTAAATATATTTGGCTTTCTAAAGAGATGTCAACGAAGGTTAAGGGACACAACCTATAAATTATACTGCAATAAACAGAATTTGGCAAAGTGATGCTGAGCTTGGCATAAAAGCAGGTTTTAATAAGATACTTGGGCACTTAATATTCTTAAAAAAATAGTAGGGAAGAGGAAAAATACGTTTCAACAAGCGTTTCAACAGTCGTTTATCTCCTTAATTGTAAGGAACCTAATGCACAGATAATTTAAAGCTGTAAAAGAGAACTCTAACATTATTAAATATATTGTAAACTCAAAAGGATCGATAAAGCCCCTTAAGTCTGAGCGCAAACTGCTAAATCTACACTTACAACCTGGCAATGAATTCAGAATAAAGTGCTGGCCAAAAGGAGTCATCATCGGCACCATTTCAGCACAAGGTCAAGCACATGAGTGAGAGGAATAAGAAAGAAAAGAGTAAAGTTGTGTTTGGCCTGAATAATCACAATCTATTCATGTAGTATTTGAAAACGTTGTATTTTAGTGACCCATTGGACACCATCACATCTGATATAGCGTTAGAGCATAGCTGTGTCTTAGCGGCTCTGAGATATCCATCATAAAAAGGAAATATAAGTGTAGAAACTATTCTCTAAAAACTAAACTAAAAACTGGAATATGTGAAAAACTAACTATTAAATGAACTAACAAACAAAGGTTAATAAAGGTTAATAATAAAACATAAACGTGAGTATTTTATGAATGTTAGAGATCCATGAATACCGATACTGATATCAGGTATTCGCCCGACACTGTGTTAATTTACACACACTCGTAAACGCAAACGAGGCTCCAATCAAAGTGGGTTTCTCTCACTCAAGATGTTTTCCCATTTGTGAGAGCACTGTTCATTGTCTGACGTCTTTTTCTGCTCAAACAAAATCATTTTTTCCACTCTCAAATTTTGAATTGGGTCCAACGCCATTGATCCGACTGCTGCTCTTAACTAAACACTGCTAGTACAGGTGCGGTACTACCCAGCCGTCTTACCAAAGATGCTACTTTATTTATCTCAGAGGGAAATTCTAATTATTGGTGGTGTAATGTGGTAAAATGCTAAATAAAAGATGGACAGTTCATTAGTAATACATTTATTAATATCTACACTATTACACAACGCTCCTGATTGCTTAATTCTAAGTAAGTATGGGCATCGGTATCAGCAAGTACAAAAATACACATACTTGTACTCTTACTCAGTGGGAAAAAATGTTATTTATGCATCCCTAGTGAATGGCGTTGAGAATAAATATATTTTTGACCAAACAGAAGCCTGTAAAATCCCATTCGTTCAGCTCTAAAGCAGGATAGTAGTGGGCATACCAACACGCAGCTCATCTCTCCTGATGCTCTCATTGTCGTGCCAGTCTCTCCTCCTCAAACCGTCCGTCCAGCTGTACACATGTCCATCACTCAGACCCAGTGGGAACCCCTGAAAAACAGAGACACCACCGAGACATGTTCAGTTACATCACACGCCTGACAGCTACAGACCACACCATCATTATTTCATTCTTTCGCTGAGTTTTTAAGACACAAACTCAACACATTTAAGAAATGTTCTAAAACGTGTTGCACGGCATATTCACGGCATAAAAATAAACGTTTTCACATCTCATAACGGTTAATACCTGTACTATGATTTATGGTATGTTTAAAAATGCTGTGTGTTCTTTCATTTCATTCTTGGAAATGACAAAATTGGTGGCTAGATGGTACCCATTTTAGACGTTTTAGACAACACAACGTGTGTATAGCTGAGACGTCTGAAGCATGTGTACCGTACCGTGTGTCTGTATCTCATATTTGAATCAAGTCTTTTAGACAAAAGGACAGGTTTGAAAGTAGCAGCCAAAAATGTAAATAACTCACATTACAGTCATCTATTTACACTATTTTTAGCTTGAGATCTGATCTCCCCCTTTACAACACGACCACGGAATGAATGGTTAAAGTCTATGAATGCGATCTGATGCAACTGCTCCCCTCCTCTCCTCCTGCTGCTCAGCCTGTCATTAAAAAGCTGCATATCAACATGTTTTTACTTTTACATCTGTATTTTGTTGTAGATGATTTAAGAATACTGAACTCTAAAACCAATATCATGAATAATATTAAATCAAAGACACTGTTACACTCCTAGAATAAGACTAGAGACATAATAATATCATTAGGAATACTATACTTACTAAAAGTAAATGTTTATTGCATCATTTTGAGACCCAGACCCAAATTTCTCTTACGCAATGATCAGTTCCGGGTAGAAAGGTTTGTTTTTTCTTGTGTCAGAAGAAGCCTGTAATCACTGTAGTAACCGTGTGTGTGCTGCATGTATCCCTTCTGCGTTTGATATATTTTGAGGATTTTGTGAGGAGGAGACTTGCCGTAAGCTAATTTCTCTTTGGTTTTACTGCCGCTGCTTGCATTGCTCCCAGTTACAGCTGAGAGTAGCTCTCAAGCTTTATAGTGAAAATAGAGGTGAGGACAGAGAGGGCCATCACGCACCTCTGTTGTTCTGACACTTCATTTATCTGGGCAATAAAAGCTAGCAAGTACCAGAGAAGTGGAGCTCTAGAGAGTCAAAGAGCTTTAATCTGATCCAGTACTGGCCTGGTCCATTTTCTATTTCAGCGCCAGTTTGTGTGTGTGTGTGTGTGTGTGTGTTTTGACACATTCTAGAAGCCCTGCTGGTTCATTTTTTAGCATCAGTAAGTGAGAGAGTGTACATTCAATGAAAATTTCCAGTATCACTTCAACTGAAGTGTCCTTGAATATAGACACAGAGCTGGACGATACGGCCAAACTTTATATCACAATATAGTTCTAAATTCCAGTCGATATTATATCATTCCAATATCAATATAAACAACAGGGAAGCCAGAAAAAAACTGCCCAGAACAAATACGGAACACTACATCACCATCAAACATAAACCTCTTGGATTTGTCAATATTAATATTTTTAAACTATATTCAAAAACTGAGGGCAGTGAACTGTAATTAATGTCAGTCCGTGAAAAATGCTATAAATAATGTTCATGGTGGGCCATTTATATGGATACATCTTAATTTCTTGTGAAAATCCCAATAATTTGATTCATCACATGACCCTCTTCCCATTGAAAAAGTTGGATCCAAAATGGCCGCCATGGTCACCACCCATCTTGAAAAGTTTCCCCCCTCCCATATACTAATGTGCCACAAACAGGAAGTTAATATCACCAACCATTTCCATTTTATTAAGGTGTATCCATATAAACGGCCCACTCTGTATATTGAAATATTGAAAATGTGTTTCAAAATAATATCATTATTATTGAAACATTTTATATTGCGAGATATATATACACACACATCAGCTCTATAGACATATTATATAGAACATAAGCTGATAATGTGTAAAAACCCTAGTTACTCATTAACACAACAACAACAAATCAGATATATACATATAAGCGATTTTAGAGTGGCATTTTCAGAAATAGTATCACCACAAGTAAACTAAAAATAGGACTTAGGTAGTGACCAAGTTCCAGCAACAACTAAAGCAGCACACTGTGTTGGAATGAAAGTATGAATGAAAGTCAGATATATATATAAAACAAGGGAACAAAACTCCTGTCAACTTATCAATTGCAGGAGTGCAGAGGAAATACTGCTGGTGGCCATGTTAGACTCCATGCTCCCTCATCAGCAGTGTGCATTCTGAGAGAGGCTAAGTGGCACAGCACAGGTGGAAGCAGAGCGAGGTCATTACTGTAATGGCAGCCGCTCTTTCGGAGAGCACGCTCAGAGTAATTTGCATAGCTACAGAACTTGACATGAAATAATTGCCTTGGATGAAAGGTAATTCCATTCTTTGAGAGCACAATTTTGGCCTGCTTCTTTATTTATTAAGGCTGGTAATTTCTCCCCCTCCTGCTTTTCTGGAGGAAACTTTCGAGACAGCTCAGGGCTTCAGCTCACAGAGCAGAAGGAGCTCATGCCCAGCTCATAAAGGCAAGGTCGCATGGAGTCAAAAGCAGTCGGAAATATTTCATTACCTGGCCTCCGGGGCATTGCTGGAAACAACGGGGTCTGAATTTCTTTAAGCTGGCTGGCACCTAGACTCGCTCTAGTGAACTGTGCTTGCTCAAACCAATGAAGCACAGCTGGAGGAGACTCTCAAAGAAAGGACATTAAAGAGGGCACCCTTAGAGCAATATTTATTTCCAGCCATCGTAAACCACTTGAATCTTTTAAATACTCAATATAATAATTGAATATTCTAAAACCTCAGGTTTATGTCTTCTGCATACTTAACGGCATAGAAAGACTGACTCCTAATGTTGAAACATGCATGCGCGTGAAGGAACGTTATTTCACGTTCTGCTGCTAATTCAGACGTATTTCAAAAGGTGGCGCTTCTACACCGTCTGTTGTTAGTTCAGTCATGTTTCACATACTGCTTTTCCACCTGCGAGGGAACGGAATGGTCCCAGTTTGTGAACTAAATTGGGAACCATTCAGCGCATTTCCACCGACATTAACTGGTTCACAAACCAATAAAAAAAATAGTTCCCAGCTGGAACCAAAGAACAGGAGGTTCTTCCGTGGGAACTGTGCCCAGGTTTAGTAACTCATGAAAGAGCTCTGAGCCTCACTCACAGTGTTATCGGGGTCATTTACAAATTTCATATAAATAAATAATAGGAAATACACTCCGTTTGTGTGTGTTTCTGGGGCTGTGTTTGGTTCTGCATTGTTTAGGTTGAGCTCCTTCTTTCATTTCTGCATTTACAAGTCCTGCTCTCCATATTTTCTGTACAACACAATCCCATAATAAAAGTAACAAAGACATTGATATGAAGCACCAAAGCTTCTACAGACCTTCCAATGACAAGGGTATGTTTTGGGCTTTTCTGTTTTTGAAATGCAAGAAACGCCTCTGTGACAACGGCTATGTGGCTAATGGCAGTCGGGCAAAACTAGGCTTGCCTAGTTTCTCTTTGTTATATGTGTATGTACTTACAGCAAGGGAACACCTCTGAGATACCCTTAGAAATGGTGCTTTATTGTTCACTCAGGGTTCTCTTTAAACCTCCTACAAATCTCAAGAACTCCAAACAGCAAACCATTCGATCCTTCTAAAAGCATCACGCCATTTTCTCCAGTATTTCTGGTCTACTTCATCCTTGAAGATATACAGCCTTCAGTCATACACTCCAGGCTTTGAGGTTTTCAACTCGAGTTTATGCCTGGGCCACAGTTACATCAAACACTCTTGCACTGTTCTTCTTCACAAACAAGGGTAAACAATTTAACAGACGTCCAACAAAGCAAGGAGCCCAGACATCCAATGCTTTCTTATTTTCTCTTTTTTGTTCTGAGAAGTGCATGATGCCAGTCTGAGAGACACATGAGGACAATGCGATTGCATGCACCACAAACAGCCTGAAATACTTCAGCTATACAGGCAGAGCAGAGTACAGGCAAATGCAACTACTTCCCAACCTACACAGCAAATAACACCTCCATTAACACAAGCCCAAAATACCAAAATTAGCAGGTAGAATTATTTCGGTATTTCTCATCTTCCAGCTTGCAGGGAGTTTATGCTAATTAGTCTATTCCTCCCTATTCATACCAAAAAAAAACCTGTCAGAACCAAACATAGAACCACATCCTGACATCCACAGCACAAAATAAGCCTTCCATCTTGTTTGGAAGATATGACCTCCCTCCGTATTCATTTTATAACCACACATCTGCCTGTGGTTATGGAATTTGGTTTCACAAGCCAGCAGCATGATGCACTCAAGCCCATCTCTCTCTCTCTCTCACACACACTCTCTTTCTCTCTCTCACACACACACACACATTACCTTCTCAACATTTCTTCCATTCAGGCGCTCTCAGGCATATTTAGCCGTTCTCTGGCAGTCCGTCAACCCCTGCTTCCCCCCACACCAATTCCAGTAAATTTAGCAATTACTGGCTTGGTCCAGACAGCAGTAGGGTGGCAGCCTGCACAATGTCCTGCTTAATTAAAGCTGCCAATGGAAACCTGTGGTAGAGAGTCTGTCTTCACAGGGCTTTGCTTCACACATCTGTGTACTGCTATAGAAAGATCTTGGAGAGGTGCGCGTAGACTCGCTAAACAAATCTGATGCCTAATTAACATCAGGGTGGGCAGAGATTTCCTGTAATTCCTTCACAGTATAATCATAATAATACATTACATTTATACACTGACAGGTGACACGGTGGCGCAACATTAGGTGTCGCTGCACACAGCTCCGAGGTCCTGTGGTTGTGAGTCTTTGAGGAGATGTGTTCTCCCTGTGTCTGTGTTGGTTTCCTCCGGATCGTCCTGTGTCCTCTAACAGTGCGAACACACATGTTGGTTATTCATTATATTGACTACTTAAAAGTGTCAATGGGTGTGAGTGTAGCTACAGACAATGAATGAACAAATGAATGAATAAATGAATAAATTAATTAATTAATTTGTTACGCTACACAGGGAGTGTTGCATCCAGTGATTGCAGGTAGGCTCTGGACTCACCATGACCTAAAACTGGATAAGTAGTTACATAAAATGAACGAACGAATGAATGAATTAATTGGTTTATATGGTGTCTTAATCAATCAATCTACAGCAAACAAGAGATACACACTAACATACAACAACAAAGAACGAGGAAAAAAAACACCTTCTCCAGGCCATACACTCTTAAAAATTATGGCTCTACAAGGGTTCTTTATTAAAGAAAATTGTTCTATATAAAACCCTTAATGCTTAAAGAACCTTCTGCATGATAAAAGGGTTCTTTGCCTCAGGGCTTCTTCAGATGGATTGAGAATGTACTATAGATGGCTCTATACAGCACGTTTTAGAAAAGGGTTCTCTATGCAACCAAAAACAGATCTTCTATTGTAACAAGCTTGATATCGCAACAGTAGAAGAACCATATTTTGTGCCGTATAGAACCCTTTAATCATGCAAAAGGTTCAAGTGTTTTCAAGTGTTCAGAACCCTTGTAAAACTAGGGCTGTTCCAAATACCACTTTTTTGGGCTTTTTTTGCGCTGTGGTTCAAAGTGCGGCTTTGCTCGCTAACCTGCTAACTAGCTCGCTAATCTGCTAACTAGCTCGCTAACTAAAGGCACAAAGTATACACATTTTAACTAGTTTGACTGGAGGTGCTCTAATATCAGACACAAAGCTGACAAAGCTGGCATCGCCTTGCTTCACTGTAAGTGTGTTGTTTTAGCATGTTTTATATTATTCTTTAGATTTAAGCTTCATTTGCACAGACTTTTATGTTGATGAGCCTGAATGTGGTGGAGTATCGCCTGTATCGATAATCACATGTATCCATAAATACCCTAACCTCTAAATTAGAACCCTAATACATGTCCAATTAACAAACAGCTGAATACCCAAATATTTGGGGCCAGCTATTGCTCAGAAAATCAGCTTTCGGCGCCTGCTTTAAAATTAAAGCTGCACTTGGGTTCCCAGCATGGCTCCGGTCACTAACTCGTGCCTACACTGAGCCACTAAGGGCACAGAGTGTAAACAAATAAACCAGAGCTACGTGGAGGTGTTCTAATTTGAGGCGTAAATCTGACAAAATGAACTGTAGATTTGCCATGCTTCGTTGTAAGTAGGCTGCTGTAGCATTGGGCTGTTTTAGGCTTCGTTCAAGACTTTGATGTTGACAAGGCTGAATACATGTGGAGTGGAGGGCTGCCTTTATTGCCACGTTTATCCAAAAAAATTAATGTCCAAATCCAAAATTATACACCGAATACCTACTCAACGAATGAATACCCGAATATTCGGGACCAGCCTTATGTAAAACCATCGTTTTTAAGAGTACACTATATAAGTCTACAGCTCACAACCCAGTGAGAAAGTCCCAGACTCATGGCTATCAACACTAACAACGGCAGCCGAGATGAAAGCCATTAACTTGATGGAAAGTCTCTCTCAGTTTCACGATAGAGAAACTCCCAAGGCATTGTGGAAAATTCAAAACAAAGTTAATTACAAATATAATGCAAGCAATAAAAAGAAATACAAAACACATGTATCTAATATACAGTGCAAGGGCAATTAAATGACATTAACAATTAATACACTGGAAAAGCCCTTTAAATCAAAGTTATGAAATAATAATACGACGTACCCAAGGGACCAGTGTGCTTCCAGTGTATCAGTATAATACCTGTGCTTATTTCTTTCTTCATAGTGCACAGGAGTATGCACTGCTGTGAATAATAGCGGGACCAAGCTTGTGGAATTTGTCAGGTTAGACAGTTTAACTGTAATCAAAGTGTGCCCTTGGAAATAGTTTAAGTTAAATTGTAGCAGTAAAAGCAGGAGGGAGGGCGCGTCTCACACAGACACCGAGTACAAGCACACTGCCAACAACATACACACACGTACACACGGATACAGTAAATATATCCACGGGAAGATTTGTTTATATCCTGTAGCTGAGACATCCATTGTGCTTTGCTGCATCTCTTCCTGTCCACAGCAGCTCATTATGCTCATACAGCAGTCTGGCCATGTTTACACTTCAACTTTCGATGTGAATCAAATACAACTGGCTGCACCTGGTTCAGCTCTGAACTCCACGAACCAAACCTACTTTACCTGCACCGGAGGTGCTACTGATCCAACTTTGCACTGTAGATACCAACATAACATGACCAAACCAACCATGTCAGGTATTCTGACTTCTACCATGATGAAGGTTGTTAAATGGTAAGCTCCTCATGGAACTGGCTTCTAACTTCACTCATTCAACTCACATACTCATGCATGTTTAGGATCTGCCCTACTAGGGATGATACTCAGTGCTTCACATCAGTTTGAAGAACAAAAAAAATACATGGCCCTCATCTTATCTTTTCATATTTGTTTTAAAGGAACACTAGGTAAGATTTGGTATTTTTGCTCCTAGCCTCTACCTATAGTTACAGAGTGTAATTCACATTTACAGCACTGCCCTGAAATCAAGTGCGAAGGGGGGCGATCCTACCATCCTTCGAAAGTTACACAGTGAAGTCTCTACAGGGCTGAGCCCAGAGTAGCTAAGACAAGAGGTTCTATTCTCCATCAGTGGAGGATCACAGTGATTTTGAAGCTGTTGTTGTAAAGTAAAATACTAACAAGTGTTCATTAAAAACACATCAATTAACTAAGTACAAGCTCTTTAACACACGTCAGGTTTGTCCAACTATTTGACTCTGTAGTTGCTCTTTGACACAGTATTTAAATACATCTGAAGTGAGTACTAAGCCAGTGCAAGTTTATGATAGCTTCCTTTTCATATTAGACTCGGTATATTAGACTCAGGCCTCGCTTCTGTGGCGTTGGACCTGAATGGGTTTCATTACAAAGGACTGTGTGTACCTGTCCCCCGAGTTAGGGTTCTGTAATGCTTACATTAAAGTGCAGAGCTCGTCTCCAGGCGTTACTTTGCCTTAAAACCTCCATCTGCCAAAAAAGCAATTGGTGCAGCGCTATCCTGCAAGGACCACATTTGCGAATAATCATTCATTCCCACATTTCAACCCTGCATTTTACACAATGCCTCTCACTTCAATTCACATCCCCCTTCTTTCATCTCTTTCTTTTCGGCACAGATAAGCGAGCAGCTGTTTCATGCACTTGCCAGCACTGCCATCTAATTATGTCGTTTAGAGGCGCTGTCTAAAATTTAAAAAATAAAAAAGAAAGTCTGGGCTTTTTTTTTTTTACAGCTTCTTCTTCTTCTGGCCGATTTTAAATGGAAGGCTGTCCATTGACCGCTGCTGGTTCACAGACGTTTGAGTGTCAGTGTGATTCCAGGCTCTCAGTGTTTGGTAAATAGAATCCCTCCTGAATGGCCTTCGCTAGGCACTGAAAGGCATCTGCTTTACGCCGACTGCTAAAAGCCCAGTAAACAGGCGGAGATGCTGTGGACATTGATGATTAAAATCATAACTTGGTGCATTTCTCTGGAAAGACTGTGGCCAAAGTGCCTTTGACGCAATGACACAGCATCCATCCCAGACATTGTTTTCGCACTGGTTCAAACAAATACATGGAATTTTGTAGATCTCTGAAGAGATGCAGCTTCCTTTGTGATCACTAGGGCTGTTGCTTTGCTATGATTGGTCAGAATGTAAGAGCAAACAGTTCCTCCATTACTTTTCCCAATTACTGTTTAAAACATATTTGCATATCTGCAATAATCTACAAGCTACCTGTTTATAAACTAGTCTGAAATTAATAGCATTTGGCAGACAATAATCCAGATTCAATTAAATTTGTAATCATGTTGCCAAGGACAAAGACAGAGAGAGAGCTTCCTGCCCAGACAGGGACCTGGATGTGGAGGACTGAATTTTATTCAATATTCTACATTAAACGCACAGTGAGATCCCAGTTATTTTAATTTAATTACAGCGGTACGCACAACTTAACATCTGTGTCTACAATAAGTACAAGTTAAAGTAGTGGATTTCACTAATTATTAAGGGTGTGTTCATACGTGGATTTATAATATCCAATAAAATATCATGGGGAATTTAAAGGTAATCTGAAGAATTCAGGAAACCTCAACTCCCAAAAAACTAAGTGCTTATGTCAAATGATAAAGAAATTACATTACAGCTTCAAAATCATTGTAATGCTTCACTGACCTGTAAAACCTGTCATTGCTGCACTGGGCTCAGCACCTCAGAAACTGATTTTGTAACTTTTGGAGGAGGGTAGGAACACCCACCCTTACCCTCCACCCCTTGATTTAAAGACTAACATCATAGGAGTGTTGTAAGTGTACAATATATTCATCAACTGTAGTGGCAGCCCAGGAGCAAAAATACCAAATCTTACCTAGTCTTCCTTTAATAGCCTTTACAAGCAACGAGGTCTGTATTTCATAAAACGTAACGCCATAATCTTCACAACCTGTTTTTGTGTGAATTTAAATCTCGGCCTAACACCACGTAACCTTGAAAAGTTAGCTTAGGCTGTCATACAGCGATGATACTGATTCCTATGTGTAATCACCCTAGTGCTAATATTTACATTTAAAAGACTGCAGACTGACCACCAGCAAAAGTCCTCTAAGGTTAATAATGAATCACCTACTGGTAAATCCTGCTTAACTCCTGTGTTCCCTGAAGTTCCCAGCCCTCAGCCCATATCTGGACTGCAGGACACATTCATTATCCGAGCATGAATGATCACCTACACTCTGCTAATGAGACTGCCATCTGCACATCGTTGTGCTTTTTCATATCCTGGACATACACGAGCCCTGGCTGTGTCCAGACTCAGGATGAACTGGCCTCTAACAAATGTCCAATCTAGGAGACCAGCATGCCCTGACCTACATCGTTTGGCTTCTGGTTCCTGTTGCGGGTAAGAAGAAGGAGAAAGCACTCGTTCGTCTAGAGAGCAGACAATGACGAGGCTGATGTTGATGATGATGAGGACGATGATGGTAGTTTTTGAGACATCTGCCGTCAGTGCATCATCCACCTCAGTTTCTGGCAGCACCTCATTGAAAGTCATGAATAGATGATTTGAATGTTTTCGCTCGGCGGCTATGAAAAACAACCGAGCGGAGAGAGAGGTTGTAATCAGTGAACTGGCAAGTCGAGCGCCATTACACGATGTGAGGGAGAAAGCAGGAATCCCCTACTCGAAGGATGTTCGAACTCTGTATGTTTACATATGTGCATTTGCACTTTAAAGCAGCCCCTTCTTGGCAATGCTTTCCTTTGGAGATTATAGAAGACACGTGTGCCCTGCTGACTGTCCCTAAAAGGGGACACATTAAAGTAGGCTTGAGAACAAGGCGAACTGCGATGAGATGCCATCATTCATTTGATGCATTTATTTTTTTCAGGCCCCCAAAGAAATAATATTCTTTCTTTCATAGTAATGATCTAAGAAGAATGAGATCAGAGCGGTTATGATAAACACATCGAAAGAGGAATAAGGTACAAACCCGGGAAAAGGAAAAAGGCCACAAAAGCACTGAAGTGTATGAAAACATCACAGTGTCACTTTCTGCCGAGTTTGGTTTTCCAATTAACCTCCAGTCCTCCACAGAGAGACAGGCTCTGTGTCTGATAATGTTGAGTGTGAGCAGGATCCTCCTCTTCTACAGTGAGATTACACATCTGCCCAATTTACAGGGGAGATCAGACACCAGGGAGAGAGATTATCACACACTCACACATACAAACCCCTGTCCTACACTATGCAATAGCTACAACATATCTGTACTTTGACTGATTACGTTTTTCAACATAATCACATCCTGTCATTTTCTTCATTTTGATCTCATTGTCCTAGAAACCCGTAACTTCAAATGTCAATTCTGTATCTTTTGAGTTGTATGTGGCTTAACCTGGGGAAAGAGGCAGAAGAGATGGGTCTAATGTCAATGAAATGAAACAGAGCAGAATCGGTAAAACCCTTCCATGAATTCAGCAGGTAACTCAAATAGAGCTTCAATGGAGAGTTATAGCTGCTCTGACAAAAGAAATATCCCCATGTTGATGGAGCTAGTGTTTAATATACTTCTGTAAAGCATAGTTAAACAAGGCAATTTCAATGTGCTTTCAGTGGGAAAATGCTCCGATTTAACATACATCTTCATCAAAATATAATTTTCTTGCAATTAAGCCAACACAGCATGGCTAGCTAGCTTCATAGTGTTACATAATCTGGCAGGGTGAAACAAAAAAAGGCACCACAGCACTGCGCTCACACAAGAATCTCTAGAACTCATTGTTTCTATCACTTTCTGGCATCAGCATGGGTTTCAAAATAAGCCAAGCTCCAGCTGGAACAGAATCCACAACACCACATCCTCTGTTTACCATATCAAACTGTAAACAGATGAGTAAGGTCCAGCAACAAACAGATACTGTACTGTAAATTTCCCTTTGCTATCACTGATATCTCACTGTTCTGATTGGTAACAGTTTTAGACACCGAACTGAATGTTTTCTTGGTACAGAACAATACACATTATCATCATCTTTGTAATGTCACTTCCTTTCACTACAAACTACAACCCCAAGGATTCCCCGGGGACACTGGGGAGATAATGGACAGCTCCCACACTAATCGATGACCAAGACACTGCTGTCCATCCTTCAACTGATTGCTTCTCACCTGTTCACTGGGTATTTTAGAGGTGTGTACATAACTTCATAGCACATTCGCTAACACACTCACACCTACGCACCTTTTGAGTCGCCAATCCACCTACCAACATGTGTTTTTAGAGCGTGGGAGGAAACCGGAGCACCTGGAGGAAACCCATGCAGACACAGGGAGAACACACCACACTCCTCACAGACAGTCACCCAGAGGAAACCCACGCAGACACAGGGAGAACACACAACACTCCTCACAGACAGTCACCCGGAGGAAACCCACACAGACACAGAGAGAACACACCACACTCCTCACAGACAGTCACCCGGAGGAAACCCACACAGACACAGGGAGAACACACCACACTCCTCACAGACAGTCACCCGGAGGAAACCCACACAGACACAGGGGGAACACACCACACTCCTCACAGACAGTCACCCGGAGGAAACCCACGCAGACACAGGGAGAACACACCACACTCCTCACAGACAGTCACCCGGAGGAAACCCACGCAGACACAGGGGGAACACACCACACTCCTCACAGACAGTCACCTGGAGGAAACCCACACAGACACAGGGAGAACACACCACACTCCTCACAGACAGTCACCTGGAGGAAACCCACACGGACACAGAGAGAACACACCACACTCCTCACAGACAGTCACCCGGAGGAAACCCACGCAGACACAGAGAGAACACACCACACTCCTCACAGACAGTCACCCGGAGGAAACCCATGCAGAAACAGGGAGAACACACCACACTCCTCACAGACAGTCACCCGGAGGAAACCCACGCAGACACAGGGAGAACACACCACACTCCTCACAGACAGTCACCCGGAGGAAACCCACGCAGACACAGAGAGAACACACCACACTCCTCACAGACATTCACCCGGAGGAAACCCATGCAGACACAGGGAGAACACACCACACTCCTCACAGACAGTCACCCGGAGGAAACCCACGCAGACACAGGGAGAACACACCACACTCCTCACAGACAGTCACCCGGAGGAAACCCACGCAGACACAGGGAGAACACACCACACTCCTCACAGACAGTCACCCGAAGTGGGACTCGAACCCACAACCTTCAGGTCCCTGGAGCTGTGTGACTGTGACACCTACCTGCTGAAATATTTTTCAGTAAAGTATATTATTGCAGTTGAAACAAAACCTCATATTTAAATTTTTTCACCAACAGAACTTGTCCACATCAGTTCGGAGTAAAATATTTTGGTGGATTACTTTTCTTAAGTTAAACATGGTTCTTTTTCTTCTAAGACATTATCAGTTCTGCAAGTGGGAAGTGACAGCTTCTTTATTACAGCAGATAAATATCTGTTTAGAAAATCTGCAGCACATTTCATTCGACCGATGGAGTTCCTAAATCTGTTCACAAATGCATGTATATATCTACAGGGAGGTAATCTGAATGTCATACAAACAAATTTGCATATGAGCGCATCTCCAGTCATGACAAAAGTAGCTGAATATATCAACACTGAATGTTGTTGAGTAATTTTGATTAGAGACAAATGTACCACACTGTGCACCCTGAAAATCTAATTAGCAGCAATGAATGTAGAGTTTGACAACGTCTAAAAAGCACATTTAAACACGCTGTGCTCAGCTTCTCTTGTTAACCCTCTTTTCTGATGTGTTTTTCTTTCAAAACACAACTCACTGGCCCAACTCACTTGGCTCCGAGCAGAACAGCTTCTTGGATCCGGACGCCAGGTCCTGATGCAGATTTCTCATCGTTATGGCACGCATTATTGCTTTCTGCTCCTCAGCTTTTATTTCCATGAAGCCTTTCCCCACGAATAAGGCTGCGTTGAGTGAAACACCGATGGCGACACACAAATTGAAGTGCATTTATTATGTCTTATGTTCTTAAAGCAATTTTTATTGCAAAATAAAATTACCATATAATTACTTTCATCTCATATATATTATTCATAGGAGGCACTTATGCATATGCACATTTACTCACACACACAGGCGGGCACACACACACACACACACACGCATAAAAATTCAGGCAGTGCAATTCAACAAGAAACCCCATTCTCCATCACCTGCTCCAAGGACAAACTACAGTTTGTTGACAAGTTTACTGACAAAAGTCCCCAGCTGTGACCTTGTGAGATTATAATGAGCCGGAGCAATTTTGTTGGCCTTAAGTAACATTTTCAATAGAAATACACATTTATAAAACCCCAAATGACATTATAGTGCATTTATAAGACATCGTACACATGTGAATGCAGTAGAAATCACAATCAGAATTAAAGACTACCTTTCAAACTCACTGCTGATGCCCGTTTAAAGATTTCCTACCATTAAAAAGAGGTTTTAAATGGTTTATATTGGGAGAGAGTGGGGCTGGACAATTATTCAATATCGATATATAATCGCAATGTTTCAATATTTCAAAAATGATATGATTTTTCAATATATCAGTATACATTATTTACACCATCTGTCACTGACTGATGTTCACTGTTCAGCACTCAGTTTAAAAATTAGTTTGATGGTGATGTCATGTTTCTTGGATTTTATATGGTTCATGTCGATATCAGAGTAATGTTGTATCAACCAAAATTATTAAATAAATTGTGATATAAACGTTGGCCATGTTTTGTAAACCTATGAAAGAGTTTTTTTTTTTTTATTATGATGAAATTCACGTACACGTCTTCTGTTCGCTTTAGTGCGACTGAGAGAACGGGAAGTGACTCACTACCCTCAGAGGTTTCACTACCCTCAGAGGACCACCACAGGGAAGGTATGATTTGGGCGGGGGATCATCCTCAGTGCTGCAGTGACACTGACGGTCAAAGACAGTCACCCAGTGGGGGCTTTAACCCACAACCCCAGGATCCTGGAGCTGTGTGAGCTGTAGCGACACCACCTGTTGTGCCACTGTGACACCCCATGGTGTTTTTAGTGTTATCAAAATGTATTTTTAATCTTTTTTTTTATACTGTGTCAATAAAATCACACAAGAAACTAAAGTTTCTCCTGTGAGTCTTAAAACACTTCAATTCAGTTTCACGTCACACATCTAAATAAGAACCTTTGATAGGCCACAGTGTGACCTGCAAGATGTAGTTGAATCTATTTCTAAAACATCTAACAAGTTCCCATTGTCACAATTGAGGCAGGATGCGGACGTACACGCAAGGAATATTTAATTAAGCTAAACCAAGTCAAACATAAGAAACAGAAAACAAACACACACATGGAGACAAGGAAACAAACTAAAACTTAGTTGAACATAACAACCGTTAACTTGTGGCAATGTGTAAGAAAACTGACAAAAAAAACACATATCTACACACACAAGAACTGACCAGGAAACACTGAAACAAAGGGACTGTATATACACACAGAGCACTGACAAGGAACACCTGGGGACAATAACGAGAGGGCAGGACTACAAAGGAGACACTGACGAGTGGGCGGAGCTAAGGCGGGACTAGGGCAGAGACAAGAACAACACCATGAGCACATGGTGAGGAAAACAGACAGTATGTTACACCCATTCCCATCTAGCAACCCATTTATAGCCTCGACATATACATCTTCAACTGATTTCTGTTCAGAGTTTGATCTGAATCTGGGGTGGCACTGAGGTTCCATTTTGAAAGAGGTTTTCTAAACCATCTGTAAGAAGCATAGCTGGTGTTTTTCAGGATCTACTGGTTGGTGAATATTGCTCCCGAAATGTGTTGATACATACACTGACCATATTTAGTTATCAACCACTCATAGAGACTACAGTGTAAAGAGAATGGGAGCTTTGATGTTATTTGCTGTGAATATTCATTCATTCATTCATTATCTGTAACTCTTATCCAGTTCAGTGTCGCGGTGGGTCCAGAGCCTACCTGGAATCATTGGGTGCAAGGCGGGAATACACCCTGGAGGGGGCACCAGTCCTTCACAGGGCAACACAGACACACACATTCACTCACACACTCACACCTACGGACACTTTTGAGTAGCCAATCCACCTGCAACGTGTGTTTTTGGACTGCGGGAGGAAACTGGAGCACCCGGAGGAAACCCACGCAGACACGGGGAGAACACACCACACTCCTCACAGACAGTCACCCGGAGGAAACCCACTCAGACACATGGAGAACACACCACACTCCTCACAGACAGTCACCCGGAGGAAACCCACGCAGACACAGGGAGAACACACCACACTCCTCACAGACAGTCACCCAGAGCGGGAATTGAACCCACAACCTCCAGGCCCCTGGAGCTGTGTGACTGTGACACCTACCTGCTGCACCACCGTGCCGCCCTGCTGTGAATATGTTTCTGTATTAACATATTGTGACTAATCTATAAACCAACAGGCTTCATTCTTCTTCTGTACAAAATGCATACACATACACAACAAACATAGTCCAGATGTATGGTTTTTCTCTTATTTATCCAGTAATTAAAATGCTGTCTGTATATTGTTTCAGGGTTTAATCCAGTTATCTATGAAAATGCATAATTTACAGAGGAATTATGAGTTTTCTTGGAGTAAAGATGCATCTAATTGTATATTTAAACAAATAACAATACCTGTATCCTACATATATTTTGTATATTTTTATTTGTTTAAAAGTTTTTATTAAAGTCTTTGATGTAAGACCCTGCGGTCCAGTTCGGCTGCTCAATGCTGAGAGTTGGAGTGTCTTACATTGCTTTAACAATGTCACAGTTCCAGACCAAACCTAATGTAAAATATCTGCGGGTTTTACATAAAGTAAAATATGCCCGAATGTTCATTATGTGATCTGAAATAACACAAAAACACTGTTTGATCTGACACTTCTAAATTTCTCTCTAACCTGCCGCTGCCTAAATTACTGCCGCTGAGATCAGAGCGTGCCCGAGAATGAGCAGTGATTGAACTGTTGTTTTGTTTATTTATGACTTTTTTATTCCTTTTGCTCGACTGATGAATAATGTCTGAGATAGGGCTGAACACTCAGTTCCTGAAATAAAAACCATAATATAAAAAATAAAGGAATTTTCACTGCATGACCTGAACAGCTCTATTTGGAGAGAATGAATCACTGCAGAATGAATGGGGGTGATTCTGGAGCAGAGTGCATCTGCATAGAAAAGGATAATAATTTTGTGTGCACACCCACATTTCTCAAACTTTACTGCTATACATTTGTATTCGAAAGCAGGTGAGTGCTGCTCTTCTGGAGTGATATTAAGGGAGGGGGAAATTGGTTAATGTTATACATCAGTTGTCAACATGGCACCGCTGTATTCATGTCTAAAGTCAGTGTTGTGATATGTCATAAAGGAGCTCACCCGTGAATCAAGGGAAAGGGTGGGGCTTAGGAGACAACAGGAGGTTATGGGCGCGTCACAAAACCTAGTGCAACGTCTAAGTAGGCACTGACTGCACAGAAAGCTGTTTAAGTTCACGGGGTTCAAACGGTCGTCTGTCCTCATGAGGCAGATCAGTGAGACACTCCAGTTAGAGAGCGATTGCGTCACGGCTTGTTCCTACCCACCGCACGCAACCAGTGGTTTTTTTCACCTCAGTTTCAGCGCGGTGGATTCTAATCTTCCAGTTTTTTTACGCAATTTCAATTATTTTTGCTCTGGGAGAAAACCGAAATGGATGGGAGTTGTTCTTGCAGTGCATCATGGGATTGCCTTCGCAGCTGAGGGAGGGTTCAATGCTGCCCAAATTAAGTTATCTTGGTAGAATTGGGAGAGCCTATGTGCTGGGAGCGCGCACACTGTGACGTAAAATGCTCTGTAGTTTGACAGCTCTAACAGGTTGTGGGACACACCTTATATCTCTGTGCTGTAGGTTAAAGTAGCTTTTCATCTTGTATTAAAAAGCCCTTATCCAGTTCAGGGTCGCGGTGGGTCCAGAGCCTACCTGGAATCATTGGGCGCAAGGCAGGAACACACCTTGGAGGAGGTGCCAGTCCTTCACAGGGCAACACAGACATACACACGTTCACTCACACACTCACACCTACGGACAATTTTGAGTCACCAATCCACCTACCAACGTGTGTTTTTGGACTGTGGGAGGAAACCGGAGCACCCGGAGTAAACCCACGCGGACATGTGGAGAACACACCTGGAGCGGGAATCGAACCCATCGAGCGGGAATCCAGGTCCCTGGAGTTGTGTGACTGACACTACCTGCTGCGCCACCGTGCCTCCCCACTGGTACAACAGAAGTTACCTGATGTCCCTGTTACACGTCAGTGAACCATCACAGTGATTTTAAAGCTGTTTTTTAGGGTGAAAATATTACCTACCGTTGCTTTAAAGTTCACCCTCTACAGAGCTACATTTCTTAGAGTGATGGATCTCCATGAGTAGGATTGGATCCAAACTAATCACCAAAATCAGTGGCTAACCGAACTTATTATTCATGACTGAATGCAATCAGATCCTCACAGAAATGTTCCAAAACCTAGTACAGTGTAGAAGAGTAGAAGTTTTTGCTGCGGCACAGGGAACAAAATTCCTGCACAGTTCCTGTAGACAGCCTCGGTTTGTTATGATTTTTTTTTGGATGTCCACCTTAGGCTATAGAGTGTAGCTTGTGGGCATTCTTCTTGACCAGGCTTACTGTGGTTACCCCACATCCCACTCCCACACAGATACACACACTGCCCCATATCCCCACAACCATAAATAGTCAAAAGAAATTGCATGTGAATGCAGACAAATATAGCAGAAAAAATTAAATAAACAGTACTCCTCACACCTTAGGTGTTATATTATTATTCCAGTGTGGCTTCCTGCTTTCAGAGGCTTCTCTCCACACCAGGCTTACAGCAAAAACACTATGTACCGAGCATGCACGTCATTCTCTTTCCCCACAATCCATCAACAGGCTACCAGAGAAAAGAAAAAAGAAAAAGCTGTGGGCCAAAATTTATTCTCCAATTTATTTCAACACTTAACACACCCCAGGACACGATGAATACGAAATACTTTTTCCATCCTTTCACCCCCCCTCCCACTCCACGCCTGACTCCACAACAAACAGAGACAAATGGGAAAAACAATAGAAACAGAAAGGAAAAGTACTCAATGAAAAGAGAAACCCTTAACACCGAAGCCAACTTGGAGAAGTTAGGATACAAAAGGAAAGCAGTCACATCCGGACGAGTGTGATGCCTTTGTTCCTGTGCAGCGGCACAATGAGAGGACAAGTGAAGGTTATTAAAAGCCAGATCAAAGCAGTGTTTGTGGAGAGACACTTGTGTCTCAGAAGAGCAGCTAAAGCTGCTTCCTCTCCCTTTTCCTCTCCCTCTCTCTCTCACTCTCTCTCTCCATCTTCGCAGTTTCCAAAGTGTGGCGGCTGACACTCCAGCCAGCACAAGAGTGTCTCACTCACTTTCAGAATCTTCAAAGCACAGGATGCTGAGGATCTCTGTGGCGGGCGTCTCGCTGCGTGCAAAAGAGGTTTGTTTGTTTGTTTGTTTGCTTGTGTGTTTTATTTATCACGCCAGAATGAGGAATTTGATTCCCTCCACTAAGTGTTATGGAACTAGCGACATCTAGATGACAAAAAAAAATAAATCAACACGTAGGGTTGGGCGGTATAACGATAACACCATACACCACGGAATTTAAAAATGTGGATGGTATCTCGAAACAAGGGGCGGTATTTATGACCTGTGTGTGCTGTGTCAAATTCCTGTTCTGTGTCTTTAAGAACATTGCCAAACATTTTTGTGCAATTAAGTGAGCCACAGGGAGGGGGCGCTGTGGGAGATCACTGACTAGAGATGTGGCGGTGTTAAAAATGTGTATACCGCCCATCCCTAGCAACACGAACCATTACCTAAATTTAAGAAACATAAAAGAAGAGAAAGCAGTGATTAATATGCTGTTTAATAACAAAAAAGACACTCCTTGCCACAGTGTACATAGAAACATAATCTGATACAGCCTAGTCCAAAACTTAATGACTGTCTTGGGACGGGAGATTCAGATTAAGGCTGGACAATAATTTAATACCAAAACATATCACAATATATAATGCTTCAATAACGATATGATTTTTAAACATATTTTCAATATTTCAATATATACATTATTTACATCTGACTGGTGTTACACAGCACAGTTGTCAGTTCAGAGCACTCAATTTAAAGTTTAGTATAAAAATATTAATATTTACAAATGTAATATGTTTATGTTTGATGGTGATGTCATGTTTCTTGTTTGTTTTTAGAAGTTTTTTCAGTGGATTGTATACTGTTCCTATCGATATCGCAATTATATTAAATTGAAATTAAGAAATATATCGTGATATAAAATTTGGCCGTATCGTCCAGCCCTAATTCGGACTAATCTTTTCAAAGCACACTTTTTCACCTTTTTTGACAGTAATACTGTCAAATAAGTCTTCAGCATAAGAAGCGGCTGAAGTGCCCCTGAGAAAGGAACCTAACCCCTAAACGTTTCCCAGGGCGCCACGGATATTTAAATGTGGAAGACACATTTTATTATGCGTCGTACAATGACAAATAGATGCACATACGCAACTAGACTGAATGTCTGTTGTTGTATTTAGTCCTGTGTTAATGTTTTTATGTACACAGATTTCTCCAGAATCCCTGAACACGAATCTGATTATTACACTGATAAAACATTTAATAGAACCCTATATACAATTTTTAACATAGACTTTTTTGATAATCCACTGACATTTATTAGAAAGAATGGAGCCTCTACTCCAGGCACAGCACTGCAGAAACTGCATTATGTAACTTTTGGAGGATGGTAGGAAACGCCCACACTCCCTCTGATTTCAGGACAGTGCTGTAAGTGTGAACAACACATTCCAATGTAGGGGGAGCCCAAGAGCAAAACTACAACCTTGTTAATGGAGGCCTGGGTCTTTGGCTGACGCTGCTTTTCTCCCCGAGTATGCGTATATCACCTATTAAAGATATAAGCTCATGCGGCTCAACAATATATTTCTTGTCTTTCTATTATTTGTGTTAAAATACAAGTCAATGCCAATTACTTTTTGTTTTTATTCCCTTTTTCTCATATTCTGTAGTAGGCTGGTAATAGTGAGAGAAACTGTGTTCTGAAGGCTTTGAGAAGTTTTGAAAACGAGACTATTTGACACAGCTATGCCTTATTACGCAGACTTGCATAATAGTGGGGCATCAATGTCTGACCAGTGCCGGTTCTGACAGGACATCCCTACAAATAGCCAACTAATACAGAAAACCTCTGTAGTGACCAGAAGCTGCTCATTTACAACGTTTCTTCCCATACTGGTCTCACTAGAGCAGGCTTACAGTGTCAGCCTGAGGTGCCTGGGTCTTCTCCAGAGCTCCACTATAACAACAGCACATGCTTTAACGTCTTGTTTTCTGCAGCAATTCCCTTTGCTGTCGGCAAGGTTGCGGTTTCACAGTCCATAATGATCAGTGAGCCTGCACTTGGACTTTCTACATTCCACCTTAAGGATGGACACATGTGGTAAGAAAATTCGGAATGGTAACACTTTCCTCTCTCATTTCTCCTGCTGCGATGTCTACCTCATTTTCCCTGTAAAGGTTTAAAACTAACTAAATTGTTAAATTGCTAAAAACTAAACTGTTTTGGATAAAGATAAGGCTTTAAATGAGTTCTTATAAGCACTAATTAACAGGTGGTGGTTATTAATACAGCTCAGACATTCTGTTACTGCACAACACACACTCACCACAATCCAGAATATTCAAAAGACACTGCATGTGAGTGATAGATACACACACATCACAAAAACAAAGAGCTAACTATCAGCAGAAAGCGTTCAAATAAATCCAACACAAAAAGATATTATCAGCATGACACCCTCATTAGTCAAGAGTCAACTCTTCTCTTCGCAAAAAAATGAATGGTTCATTTAAAAAACAAATGGCATCTCATCTGCCCTATCTCGAGTAATATGAGCATGATGACACAGCAAAAACTATAAAGTTTAATGACATCCAGCCCAGAGGAAAGTTAGAAAATATGCAATATGCTAGTGACTCTCAGAGTAGAAGGCAGGCAGTCATGTGAAGTCAGCAATGCTCACAATTCTGCTCAGAATATGCAGAGCAGTTCCAGAGAAATGTGGGGTGGAGTGGAGATATCTAGTTGTTTTCCAGCTGCAACCCCAGCAGAAACTCAGCTGCTGAACTATAGTTTGTCAGAGATTCAGAGTTGTTAGGGTTGCTGCTGTGTTTACAGGGTGGGCCATTTATATGGATACACCTTAATAAAACGGGAATGGTTGGTGATATTCATTTCCTGTTTGTGGTACATTAGTATATGGGAGGGGGGAAACTTTTCAAATGGGAAATGACCATGGCGGCCATTTTGAAGTCAGCCATTTTGGATCCAACTTTTGTTTTTTCAATTGGAAGAGGGTCATGTGACATATCAAACTTATTGGGAATTTTACAATAAAAACAATGGTGTGCTTGGTTTTAACGTAGCTTTATTATTTCATGAGTTATTTACAAGTTTCTGACCACTTATAAAATGTGTTCAAAGTGCTGCCCATTGTGTTGGATTGTCAATGCAACCCTCTTCTCCCACTCTTCACACACTGATAGCAACACTGCAGGAGAAATGCTAGCACAGGCTTCCAGTATCCATAGTTTCAAAATGGCCGCCATGGTCACCACCCATCTTATAAAAGTTGTCCCCCTCCCGTATACTAATGTGCCACAAACAGGAAGTTAATATATCACCAACCATTCCCATTTTATTAAGGTGTATCCATATAAATGGCCCACCCTGTAGTGATATGGTGGCATGTTTATATATAATGATTTCATGCAGTTTCACATAATATGGTGTACATGTATTACTCATGTCATTTTAAGATTAAAGACTGACTAATGACCCAGCACTTGATGGGTTTAACTAACTTACATTTATATTAATGTAAACACAACAACGATATCGTGGCGCAAATAAAAACACAGAACACAATGAACCTCCACATATTAAAGCTGATCAAAGTCTGGCCACGGTCCATGGAGAGTGAGTTAGGCCTAGAGAGGTATTTACAGTACAAAGTGCAGTAAGGGCCAGAGGTCAAGCACAGAGACAACCCATCACAGCATGCTTCAGAGAGAGAGAGAGAGAGAGAGAGAGAGAGAAAATGGCGGGAGAAAGCGAGATATCTGAATCACCAGCTGCATGGAGGAGCAAGAGGTGACCACCATTACCCCGAGAAAATTACATCTGTCAGAAGGGTGCTGATCCTGGGTAATCTGATGTTGACCTCAAGCCCGAGGGGTCAAGCCTGCCTTCAGATAGTAGAGACAGAAAGAGAGAGACAGTCTAAGAGAGCTAATCATATCACTACTCACACTAAATGACCCGGCAATTTGTGTTACATCTTGGCTCATAATGTCTCCAAATGGCTGAAAGACTAATCATTTTCGTATCAGAATCACAATCTGAAGAAATGCAATTTACAGATCACAAGAGCTGCACTGTGCTTCTCTGACACACACCCACATCCTCAGCATATGCACAGCGTCTGTCAGAATGACACATCAGATAAAGCTTTTTTCTTCTGGCACACACAAAAAGAAAACCCAAATCTGAGTTTGTGGTAAATAATTAAATATATGTAAATAAGCTTTAAGGCAGCACTGTGGCGCAGCAGGTAGTGTCACAATCGCACAGCTCTAGGGGCCTGGAGGTTGTGGGTTCGATTCCCGCTCCTGTGAGGGGTGTGGTGTGTTCTCCCTGTGTCTGCGTGGGTTTCCTCCGGGTGACTGTCTGTGAGGAGTGTGGTGTGTTCTTTCTGTGTCTGCGTGGGTTTCCTCCGGGTGACTGTCTGTGAGGAGTGTGGTGTGTTCTCTCTGTGTCTGTGTGGGTTTCCTCCGGGTGACTGTCTGTGAGGAGTGTGGTGTGTTCTCTCTGTGTCTGCGTGGGTTTCCTCCGGGTGACTGTCTGTGAGGAGTGCAGTGTGTTCTCCCTGTGTCTGCATGGGTTTCCTAAAAACACACATTGGTAGGTGGATTGGCGACTCAAAAGTGTCCGTAGGTGTGAGTGTGTGAGTGAATGTGTTGCCCTATGAGGGGCTGGCGCCCCCTCCAGGGTGTATTCCCGCCTTGCGCCCAGTGATTCCAGGTAGGCTCTGGACCCTCCGCAACCCTGAACTGGATAAGGGCTTACAGATAATGGATGAATGAATGAATATAAATGTAATTCAAAGTTAAAACATTCTCCTGCTCTTTTGTCATTTTATTGTATTGTATTAAACTGACATTTGTCATTTTATATTGTTAAAAAAAGAACAAAATATGGAGTATTATTACACTAACATTGAAATCACCATCTTTAAATAATCTAAACTGAAACTCACACATATTTCGGATACAAAATTATCCCCAAGAACAGAACAAATCTTTTACATGCTTTTGCAGCACTTTTCCCCCCAATAGAACTAAAAATGAATGGAGTGATCAATAAGTTCTGCTCACTTGTCATTTTCTCTCAACTTAAAGTTTAGGTCACTTTTTGTTGAATAATGACAATAATCATTTTTAATTCTACATTATTATAAAATGGTAAAAGCAACATTGGCATTTCGAATTACATATTCGCACACCACATATAACCTCAGTCACAATACGGCAAAATAAAAATCAATATCCAATTTGTTAACCCTAACAGCTACAGGAGTGTGTTTTTGTTTTATGTTTGATGTACTTTGACAAGGGGTCTAAGCTTTCTGCGCACGACTGTAGCTCACTGTCTATTTCAGAAATCTATTTTTCTAAAAATTAAAAAAAAAAAAGCTGGGGTTTGCCTCAAAATTTACCAATTACATTCACGTCAGTCAGCACAAGTGTTTACTCAGTATCATTTCCACTGGTTAAAGAAGGTGCGAGTGAAAAAATCTTGTAGGAAATGCAGCCAATACATCACTGTGACATACTTACTCTGCAGTTCATGGTGCATGCATGGCTCTTTCCGACATAATAAATGTTTACTGTATTAGTCCTTTAATGAACACATCCGGCCATCAGAGTTACTAATATTGTATGTTCTGACAGGGGCAACTGAGAGAGATGCTTCATCTTCACATGAAAGAGCTTCTTTTCCCACCAACAGAGCAATTAGATTAAAGGTAAGGTTGAAGTGGTGGCCTATTACATTCACTCGCGTAAGACACTTCATGTACAAACACCTGGGCCTTCATTTATCAAACCAGACGCAAGGCTCTAAGTTTGGTAAACATCCCAGTTTCAGATCAGAAACATCTCTTCACCAGATAAATCATTTTCCTAAAAAGTTTTGATGATTGTAAAACTGTAATGTACCACTGTGCTGTATTATCACTATTTATCACATCTTTTAAATCACTTACTATATTAATACATTTAGTTTTCATCATTTTTAGAGGCAAATATGAACTATTTACAAACACTGTTATTTGAAGGGGGGCGGCACGGTGGCGCAGCAGGTTAGTGTCGCAGTTTCGATTCGGGTTCGATTCCCGCTCCGGGTGACTGTCTGTGAGGAGTGTGGTGTGTTCTCCCTGTGTCTGCGTGGGTTTCCTCCGGGTGACTGTCTGTGAGGAGTGTGGTGTGTTCTCCCTGTGTCTGCGTGGGTTTCCTCCAGGTGCTCTGGTTTCCTCCCACAGTCCAAAAACACACGTTGGTAGGTGGATTGGAGACTCAAAAGTGTCCGTAGGTGTGAGTGAGTGAGTGAATGTGTGAGTGTCTGTGTTGTCCTGTGAAGGACTGGCGCCCCCTCCAGGGTGTATTCCCACCTTGCGCCCAATGATTCCAGGTAGACTCTGGACCCACCGCGACCCTGAACTGGATAAGGGTTACAGATGATGAATGAATGAATGAATGAATGAATGAATGAATGAATGTTATTTGAAGGTTGATATAATATTTAAAGAATGATCTGATTATGGTGTCAATGTTTCATCAAGCTCCATGCCTTGAGGTTTGATTAATTAATTTATTTTTTTAATATTCTTGTCACAAAACATTTCATTCTCAACGCTCAACAGTTTAGATAATCTTAGAACTTTATATGAAATATTATAATCGTTTAAAACTCTTCACATAATATTTGTGCTTAATTTCTTTCAGAATATTTGAGGATGGCCCTTCTATATTACAGGAATTATAGCAATGCTGTATTAGCAGTGTTATTTTTGAAGCCTCAAACCTTGGTGTGCCATAATCAAGGATGGTAAGCAACTGAATATATATGAACAGGATTTATAAAATATATTCAAACATTATTTATAACTTTAAAACCAAATGGAACCTTATTTACCAATTTTACAGGTAACGTTAGGCCCCAGTGACACAGCTTTAAACGAAAGCATAATATACACCAAACCAACACCTGTCAACGTTCCCATCACAGCACGACACGGACCACGGGAACTGGGAATGATGGAAATGAAACAAATCCTGTTCCTTGTTTAACACTAAGGTAGTGTAACATAGGTGTGTCAGAATGAAGGTGGGTCAGTTATAATCTGGAAATAGCACAAAGGCCTGAGGTAGAGAGCACTCACCCCTGTTATCTTCTTTAATAACTCACCCTGAAAAACTAACAACGCTCCCAGGCCTCCAGCCATTTTGATTAATGAGACCTACTGCTGCTTGGCCTTTGTATAATGATGCCCTCTCCTCGGGCCTTAGAAGTCACTTCCAAGGTTATTGTTCCCTCTCTAAATAACCGTGTTATAATGCACTGCCCTTTTCAGACGCTTCAAACCCCAACGTTGTTGATTCTCCCGGTTGATTCTCCAGTCTGGACGTGTCTAACTGCTTTAGTTTCTCATCATTGTGAAACTCTTAGTAGAGTCAACATAGGTCAAATCCTCACACAATCATGTAGGAATCCACATTCCACATAGTTGGTCTCGCCGTTGTTATTACTACAATGGGCCACATTTACAGCTTATTGATTGTTGTTTTGTAGCAGTACACTCTCAGGGCATTGACCGAAAGATTACAGAAGTCATTACTGAACACAGGTAATGAATGATAGTCACGCTGGGGACCTGCAATGTCTTTCATTTTCTGAGAATCTATCAATATTTCCCTTCATACATCTCAATGTGTTTAAAACACAAGGCGTCTTCACTAAGGCAGAAATAACAGAAAAATCAAACTCGGCGTCCTTTGTTTGATGATTCCTCAAAGTGAGTAACTCAGGTGTGCTGTATTAATTGCTTCATTAATCACATATATTGTGCATTTTTATCTGAGAAGCAATTCCACCACGTAAAATAAAAAAAGGCTCAATAGAACAGGAGCAGTAACCATTTCTGTGGAATAATTGACTCTGAAAGTTACGTCATGGTTGGGTTTTTCATGACAAAACAATCCAGAACCCAGTAAACAATCAGTTTATCATACGTCTTTAATTTAACATATTTATCAGGACCAACATATGAAGGACATTCTTGTAAGTGTGGAAGTATGGGGAAAGACATATAAAACCATAACTAAACCAATTATCATGCTACAAAAGAAAGCTATAAGAATTGTAAATTGAAAGGATTATTATGAACCAACCAACAAACTATTTATTAAATTACAGGCTTTAACATTCAGTGATCTATTTAACTTTAATATTCCACAAATAATGTACAAAGCACAATACACTTTACTTCCCAACTGTGTTCAGAAGTTGTTTGAAATTAAAGAGAGCAAATATGAACTGAGGGAAATATGAAATAAAGAAAATAGATGTATATCCATTAAGGGGTTAATTTCTGGAATAGTTTTGATAAGGAACTAAAAATGTGTAGCTCACTTGGCAACTTTAAAATATAGTGGTGGTAAGCACTTATAAAACCAAGGAATGATTATTGTTTATATATATATATATATATATAGATGTATGTATAAATGTATTTTTGAATGTTTTCTTTCCGTGGTTCGTCTAAATACAGAGGTAAAAGGAATTAGCTAAGTACAAAGGGTAGGCACAATAAAAGCCTATACCTTTTCGGTTTGTAATTGTTTTGTTTTGACTGTCATGTCTATTAATTTAATATTTGTTACCATTACTATTGTTGTCTTCTTTTTAGGTAATTATTATTATTACTATTATTATTAGTATTATTATTATTGTATATACTGTATTAATTTTGAAAACCTGAATAAACACTAACTAAGTGCTATAAAGTGCTACATACTAATGTGTATATTTCTGTGTATATAATTCAGCCTGTTCTAGTGCAGTATTTGTTGCATTCAAAACAGTGTCTAAAATATTCTGATGTACCAAATGTTTTGAATAAAAGGAACCTTCACTGAACTGAACCCTAAAAGCAAACATCGATGCTTCAGATAAATGTGGAGAATATAAATATATAAACACAAGTAAATGATTTTAATACTGGATTAAACTGATGTATTTATATGAAAAATAAATATACACAACATGCCACAACAGTCAGGTCTTATTCTTGTAGGCTAATAATCCATGCATCTCTACTAATCCCTACGATCAGTCAATCGGTGTATCCAATGTCTTGATAATCAGCCCCACTCTGGTCCTCTGCTCCATTAAACAGGACATTTCCTGAAAAATTAATTCGCTCTGTTCTTTGTAACTCTAAAATCCTAGGAAATTCTGTTAAAATGTGAAACCATTTGCCTCAGGTAACTGGCAAAAACCGCAGCCTATTTTTCAGAGATTTGAAGAGGCTCCAGTTGTGACGTGGATCCTGCATTTCATTAGAATTATACGCTGCTATAAATATTAGGCTTTTATTACAAGTAATTCTGGGCTTTTTCTAATGGTCTCTGTGTTATAAACTATTCACACAACATAAAGAACAGTTGGCATGTTCAAAAAAGGGTAGATATATGTTTCTTTGGGGGTTTTGTTGGATGTGAAGACACACTGTAGTATATTTTTTACTTGTGGAAATGCTCATAATTGCTGCAATGTACTTCCCTGCTTCATATCAGCTAATAACTAAAGACAAGATGCTTAATTTAGTTATGTCTTGGAGGCAGGGCTTTCTCACCACCACCCACCTAATGCAGTTTTGATATCTAACAAGACTATTAAAGAGAAAAGCTATGCCCTCCAGAAAAAAGCTGCACACTGTTAAAGGGCAGGGAGGTCTTAAAATGGATCATAAAAAGCACCCAGCATTTTATTCTAAATATCTGTTTTTAACCAATAATTAACTACAAACTAACGTTTAATCAAATGTCCACAATATAAAACACGCTCTACAACACACTGAACATAAACTGGAATAAGATCATTTAAGTTTAAGTGTCTGTGATTTACTTAATTTACACCATTTAAAAGTCAAGCGAAAAACAAGCAAAACCTTCACTATACACTCATCATAACGGCGGTAAACAGAGCGCTCATACAGCAGAGGGTCAACTAACCTGCTCTAGTTATTGTTACCTTTGCACATAATAGGAATAGATATATTGAGATATATTTAGTCTTTATTACTCTTTACTCGGCTTTGAGACATTGACAGTGGTCATTTATCGCCGATTAACACTTGTGGCAAATGAAAGTTCTAAAATGAACACTTGTGGCTGTTCTTTGATTTAAAAACAGTGTATGTTCAATTTACTGAAAAAAAACAGACCATCCATTGAAAGTCTTATCAAAAAGACAAATAAAAATGATGTATTTAATATCAGCCATGGAATGATTTAAAGAAATCATCAAAAAAAAAGGAATAAAATCTGAGACCTTTAATCAAAAGAGCAGTTCACCGCTAGCTGCTGGAGGGCTCATTTCCTGGTCTTAATGTAATGCCATCACTTCCTCCCAATGGCTTTGACTCAGCACAATTCTAAATATATTCCTTCACAGAGAGGTGAAAAAAAGCCCACGGGGCCTGAGGCTACGGGTGATCACTCTCACATGCACTCAGAAGTGCTGAAGTGTTTTAATGTGTGCTTTTAATTATGGTTTGGCCGAGTTCCAGGACAGAGGTGGAGGAGAGCAGGTGAGGAGAGGTGTGGAGAGGTGGAGGAGAGCAGGTGAGGAGAGGTGTGGAGAGGTGGAGGAGAGCAGGTGAGGAGAGGTGTGGAGAGGTGGAGGAGAGCAGGTGAGGAGAGGTGTGGAGAGGTGGAGGAGAGCAGGTGAGGAGAGGTGTGGAGAGGTGGAGGAGAGCAGGTGAGGAGAGGTGGAGGAGAGCAGGTGAGGAGAGGTGTGGAGAGGTGGAGGAGAGCAGGTGAGGAGAGGTGTGGAGAGGTGGAGGAGAGCAGGTGAGGAGAGGTGGAGGACAGCAGGTGAGGAGAGGTGGAGGAGAGCAGGTGAGGAGAGGTGTGGAGAGATGGAGGAGAGCAGGTGAGGAGAGGTGGAGGACAGCAGGTGAGGAGAGGTGTGGAGAGGTGGAGGAGAGCAGGTGTGGAGAGATGGAGGAGAGCAGGTGAGGAGAGGTGGAGGAGAGCAGGTGAGGAGAGGTGTGGAGAGATGGAGGAGAGCAGGTGAGGAGAGGTGGAGGACAGCAGGTGAGGAGAGGTGTGGAGAGGTGGAGGAGAGCAGGTGTGGAGAGATGGAGGAGAGCAGGTGAGGAGAGGTGGAGGAGAGCAGGTGAGGAGAGGTGTGGAGAGGTGGAGGAGAGCAGGTGAGGAGAGGTGAGGAGAGGTGGAGGAGAGCAGGTGAGGAGAGGTGTGGAGAGGTGGAGGAGAGCAGGTGAGGAGAGGTGTGGAGAGGTGGAGGAGAGCAGGTGAGGAGAGGTGGAGGAGAGCAGGTGAGGAGAGGTGTGGAGAGGTGGAGGAGAGCAGGTGAAGAGAGGTGGAGGAAAGGAAAACATGAAAAGGTGGAGGAGAGGAAGTAAAGAGAAGTAGGTGTGGAGAGGCGGAGGAGAGGAAGGAGTGAAAAGATGGAGGGGAGGAAGATGTAGAGAGGTGGAGGAGAGGAAACTGAGGAAGGGTGGAGGAGAAGAAGCTGAGAAGAGGTGAAGGAGAGTATGTGAGGAGAGGAACGTGTGGAGAGGTGTATGACTAGAGACAGACATGCGTTTCTTCCCACACGGTTTACCACAGGGCAGTGGAATATGAAAGGCACTAATGAAGTGAATGAAGAGTGTGTGGATGTAAAGGGCAGCGTTATATCTAACATAAAACACACTGCAAGACAAATAGGAAATAATACGTAAGTATTTTTCATTCTAATCGTCCCCTGCACGTAGAGCCAGGCATGTGATGCATTCTAATAGAGCTGCAGTGACAAGACGAGAGTCTCTTTAATTCAGGCATCCGTTTAAAGCATTGAAGCGCGCGCAACAAACCACCAGGGCCAATTAGTTACGATGTTAAACTGCAGATACGGACTCGTCCAATTTAAGAAACAAATACATTTCCGAGGGCACTTGCTGGAATGGAGTGCACTCGGCAGCCTGTTGATAGCTGATTAAATATTAGCGCGTGGCGAGGGAGGCGCGCTGTATTTATTACCCGCGCCTTTGAGTTCCTCTCTGTTTAGAGGATGCATTTTTAAAGTAAATGACTCTATGCTCAGGGGACCTCCCCGTTGCCTCGAAACATTAGAAATAACAACTGGCTACACACGAGTGAGCAGGGAGCCTCCATACACTCAGAGCAGAGGGAGGGAGAGAAAGAGAGAGAGAGAGAGAAAGTAACATCTGAGAAATGGAAATGAGAAAGATGAATCTGGGTCATACACTTTCAGGAAAGATCTCTCTTGTTCAGTGGGGAGGGAGGAGGGTGTGGGAGGATTCTTCAAATGACATTGGAACATGAAGCACAGCAAAAGAAAGTTTTATTAAGTTACATAGGAAGACGGCTTTAACGGTGGTCCGGACATCAGCGCTGCTCTGGAACAAGGATCTAGGGGTTGCTCTCGTGCTTCTGTAATGACCTGAATCCAAGATGTTCCTGCTATATGGTGTTCTGCTGCATAATGTATAAAGCAGGGGTGCTGATTTACTTAACGCTCCAAGAAGATGCACAGGAAGATACACTCTCCCCTGTGCCGGCGGAGCTGCATCTCTCAGGCATGTCTGACCTACCTTTTTTCTACTTCCCATTCAGACCCCTGCCTAATCCCGTTCCAGACCAAGGCACTACATCAAGACAATGCACTGGAACTGAACCTAGTTTCTGTGTGACTCAAGGAACTAATTCAATGTGAGCCACTGCCAAGTAAATATGGACGTAATGGGTACAGATAGATTCAACTTTACTGTCATTGCTAAGTGCAAGTAAAAGGCAACTGCAGTAAGCATCTATCAGAAATGCAAATAGTAGCACTGTGCAAACACAGACGAGTGTGAGAGCAAATAAGTATAAATCAGATATGAGACGATATACATTTGTAGCTCATTTAAATATTGTTGCTGTCCAGTGAAAAACACGTATCTCCCAAAAATAGTAACTTTACAGTAGAAAGAAAAAAACGTATTAACTTTCAATGGAAGTCAATGTAAAAAGATTTTATTCCAAGTCATTTTAGAGCATTTCTATTGGTCCATTAATATTGAAATTTTCACACAGTTTGAAAGGCAGCTGCTGTGGTCAAATAATGTAGTAAACGAAAAATTGACAGAAATGGAGATACATATTTTTCACTGGAGAGCAAATCTGTACAGTTTTGTATAGAAAACAGTGAGTATTTACAGTCGTTTGATATACAGAATATCCATTATCCATTATCTGTAAGCGCACGCAGACACAGGGAGAACACACCACACTCCTCTCAGACAGTCACCCGGAGGAAACCCACGTAGACACAGGGAGAACACACCACACTCCTCACAGACAGTCACCCGGAGGAAACCCACGTAGACACAGAGAGAACACACCACACTCCTCACAGACAGTCACCCGGAGGAAACCCACGTAGACACAGGGAGAACACACCACACTCCTCACAGACAGTCACCCGGAGGAAACCCACGTAGACACAGGGAGAACACACCACACTCCTCACAGACAGTCACCCGGAGGAAACCTACATAGACACAGGGAGAACACACCACACTCCTCACAGACAGTCACCCGGAGGAAACCCACGCAGACACAGGGAGAACACACCACACTCCTCACAGACAGTCACCCGGAGGAAACCCACGCAGACACAGGGAGAACACACCACACTCCTCACAGACAGTCACCCGGAGGAAACCCACACAGACACAGAGAGAACACACCACACTCCTCACAGACAGTCACCCGGAGGAAACCCACGCAGACACAGAGAGAACACACCACACTCCTCACAGACAGTCACCCAGAGGAAACCCACGCAGACACAGAGAGAACACACCACACTCCTCACAGACAGTCACCCAGAGGAAACCCACGCAGACACAGAGAGAACACACCACACTCCTCACAGACAGTCATCCGGAGGAAACCCACGCAGACACAGAGAGAACACACCACACTCCTCACAGACAGTCACCCGGAGGAAACCCATGCAGACACAGAGAGAACACACCACACTACTCACAGACAGTCACCCGGAGGAAACCCACTCAGACACAGAGAGAACACACCACACTCCTCACAGACAGTCACCCGGAGGAAACCCACGCAGACACAGGGAGAACACACCACACTCCTCACAGACATTCACCCGGAGGAAACCCACGCAGACACAGGGAGAACACACCACACTCCTCACAGACAGTCACCCAGAGGAAACCCACGCAGACACAGAGAGAACACACCACACTCCTCACAGACAGTCACCCGGAGGAAACCCATGCAGACACAGGGAGAACACACCACACTCCTCACAGACAGTCACCCGGAGGAAACCCACACAGACACAGAGAGAACACACCACACTCCTCACAGACAGTCACCCGGAGGAAACCCACACAGACACGATATACATTTGTAGCTCATTTAAATATTGTTGCTGTCCAGTGAAAAACACGTATCTCCCAAAAATAGTAACTTTACAGTAGAAAGAAAAAAACGTATTAACTTTCAATGGAAGTCAATGTAAAAAGATTTTATTCCAAGTCATTTTAGAGCATTTCTATTGGTCCATTAATATTGAAATTTTCACACAGTTTGAAAGGCAGCTGCTGTGGTCAAATAATGTAGTAAACGAAAAATTGACAGAAATGGAGATACATATTTTTCACTGGAGAGCAAATCTGTACAGTTTTGTATAGAAAACAGTGAGTATTTACAGTCGTTTGATATACAGAATATCCATTATCCATTATCTGTAAGCGCACGCAGACACAGGGAGAACACACCACACTCCTCTCAGACAGTCACCCGGAGGAAACCCACGCAGACACAGGAAGAACACACCACACTCCTCTCAGACAGTCACCCGGAGGAAACCCACGTAGACACAGGGAGAACACACCACACTCCTCACAGACAGTCACCCGGAGGAAACCCACGTAGACACAGAGAGAACACACCACACTCCTCACAGACAGTCACCCGGAGGAAACCCACGTAGACACAGGGAGAACACACCACACTCCTCACAGACAGTCACCCGGAGGAAACCCACGTAGACACAGGGAGAACACACCACACTCCTCACAGACAGTCACCCGGAGGAAACCTACATAGACACAGGGAGAACACACCACACTCCTCACAGACAGTCACCCGGAGGAAACCCACGCAGACACAGGGAGAACACACCACACTCCTCACAGACAGTCACCCGGAGGAAACCCACGCAGACACAGGGAGAACACACCACACTCCTCACAGACAGTCACCCGGAGGAAACCCACACAGACACAGAGAGAACACACCACACTCCTCACAGACAGTCACCCGGAGGAAACCCACGCAGACACAGAGAGAACACACCACACTCCTCACAGACAGTCACCCAGAGGAAACCCACGCAGACACAGAGAGAACACACCACACTCCTCACAGACAGTCACCCAGAGGAAACCCACGCAGACACAGAGAGAACACACCACACTCCTCACAGATAGTCATCCGGAGGAAACCCACGCAGACACAGAGAGAACACACCACACTCCTCACAGACAGTCACCCGGAGGAAACCCATGCAGACACAGAGAGAACACACCACACTACTCACAGACAGTCACCCGGAGGAAACCCACTCAGACACAGAGAGAACACACCACACTCCTCACAGACAGTCACCCGGAGGAAACCCACGCAGACACAGGGAGAACACACCACACTCCTCACAGACATTCACCCGGAGGAAACCCACGCAGACACAGGGAGAACACACCACACTCCTCACAGACAGTCACCCGGAGGAAACCCACGCAGACACAGGGAGAACACACCACACTCCTCACAGACAGTCACCCGGAGCGGGACTCGAACGCACAACCTCCAGGTCCCTGGAGCTGTGTGACTGCGACACTACCTGCTATGACACTACTACCATGCTGCCCCTATACAGAATATATAGAATAAATATACACACCATACTAGGGCTGGGCAATTAATCAAAAATTAATCGAAATCAACATTCAGAACTTGTAATCGACATAATCTTGTCTAATGATTATATCAATTATTTGCAACAGTTTATTTTTATTCTGTTATGTCCCCACCGTGTGTTCATGTACTGTTCCTTTAACACCACACTACCAAGCTGTAGTCACATGATTCAGCCCCATATCTGCCACATGGAAGCAATCTAAATTAATTATTTACCTGTACGATAAACTCCTAAGAGAGGTGTGATGGGTTGCATTAATTACAATCAGGAGTCATGTTTTTCAGGGTGTGGTTTAGTCTGTTATTTTCTTAAATAGATTGACAGATTATTCCACCATCTAAATAGTTGTTAGCTGCAGCCCTATTTTTCACAGCACACACGTATCACAAGATGCACATCACACATACATAATGCATTAGTAGTGCCATGCATTCACCTGCAACTGCAATCCCTCAAGCTACACCTGCTGCTCATGTACAGTTCTAATAAAGCTTAAGGAGAGCACTAACTGCCCAGTGCTGTGGATAAGTTCCATGAGACACCATCAGTGGTATATTGACAGAAGGAAGCTGAGGCATCCTTCCCACCCTGCGATTAGGGCCAATTGCACACTCTTGGACTCAAAACAAAGGACAGCTGTGGAACTATCAGACAGCTGTAGTATCAGTATGGCATCATGACGAGTTCTAGCACTCTCAGTCAGCTGCAAAACTCAGGAGCCCATCATCGTCGTCGGAAACAAAGCCTCCTGCCTTTTTTCATCATCTTTCATTCTTTATTTGAAAGTGTCACCTGCACTTTCGACTGAGTTCAAACGAGCTGGGAAATGAGCCAATGGAATGATCCAAAACTGGCTTTCGTTACAAGTTATAAGCATTTTTATTTCACCTGTAAAATTACACAAGATGTTCATGAAACGTCATTTACGAATCAACGTGGGAGCACTCGGTCTTTACAAACGCGACATTGTTTTAACCAGGTTTTTCTTTTAATGCTACCACAAGCAAGCCTATGTTCTTAAGTTACACTGCAGTAATCACTTTGTTATACAAACTGGAGTATGCATGCACTTGCCAGTCACTGGAGATGATCTTATAAACAAAATACATTGTTTACGCAGAGCCATGAGAGATGGTGAAAGGCCCCAAGCAAATCATCTGCTTGTTCATTATGTTGTCATCGACTTGCAGGCAGAAATGACAAAAATGTCAGCTCTGAGCAGTAATTACATTTCTAATCCCTGTGATAGAAGATAAACATTGGTGCACAGTCTAAATTAATATAGCTGATGGGGAGACTCATCCATAAGAGAGCTGTGCAAACATGCAAATAAACACTCATTTGTAACACTAACAGATACACGGACGGAAATTGGTGAAGGGTCCTCTCTGCTTCACCGCGTTTCGAGTAATGTGCCTCTACTCCCAAATGACAGAACCAAGCTAAATTATGCCATGAGCCTAGTCACGCTTGAGCCACGACACATTTAGAGTCACTTGTGTTTGTGGGAAATGATAAAAGACAGAGGTGGCGAATAGTTGCTAACTATACATCACGTCTGGATTTAATTTAATTTCACTGTATGTTTTTAGTAGATGAAAACATGTAGTCTCTTTTAGGGCTGAGCAATAATTCAACTATAATCATAAACATTCAGAACTCCATTTTTGTTACGTCTCTTAAAGGCCCTCTCGTTGTATGTATGTACTGTCCTCTTGAAATCGAGTCAAATGACAAGACTGTCTGTGAGGAGTGTGGTGTGTTCTCCCTGTGTCTGCGTGGGTTTCCTCTGGGTGACTGTCTGTGAGGAGTTGGTGTGTTCTTCCTGTGTCTGCGTGGGTTTCCTCCGGGTGACTGTCTGAGAGGAGTGTGGTGTGTTCTCCCTGTGTCTGCGTGGGTTTCCTCCGGGTGACTGTCTGAGAGGAGTGTGGTGTGTTCTCCCTGTGTCTGTGTGGGTTTCCTCCGGGTGACTGTCTGTGAGGAGTGTGGTGTGTTCTCCCTGTGTCTGCGTGGGTTTCCTCTGGGTGACTGTCTGTGAGGAGTGTGGTGTGTTCTTCCTGTGTCTGCGTGGGTTTCCTCCGGGTGACTGTCTGAGAGGAGTGTGGTGTGTTCTCCCTGTGTCTGCGTGGGTTTCCTCCGGGTGACTGTCTGAGAGGAGTGTGGTGTGTTCTCCCTGTGTCTGCGTGGGTTTCCTCCGGGTGACTGTCTGTGAGGAGTGTGGTGTGTTCTCTCTGTGTCTGTGTGGGTTTCCTCCGGGTGACTGTCTGTGAGGAGTGTGGTGTGTTCTCCCTGTGTCTGCGTGGGTTTCCTCTGGGTGACTGTCTGTGAGGAGTGTGGTGTGTTCTTCCTGTGTCTGCGTGGGTTTCCTCCGGGTGACTGTCTGAGAGGAGTGTGGTGTGTTCTCCCTGTGTCTGCGTGGGTTTCCTCCGGGTGACTGTCTGAGAGGAGTGTGGTGTGTTCTCCCTGTGTCTGTGTGGGTTTCCTCCGGGTGACTGTCTGAGAGGAGTGTGGTGTGTTCGTCCTGTGTCTGCGTGGGTTTCCTCCGGGTGATTGTCTGAGAGGAGTGTGGTGTGTTCTCCCTGTGTCTGTGTGGGTTTCCTCCGGGTGACTGTCTGAGAGGAGTGTGGTGTGTTCTTCCTGTGTCTGCGTGGGTTTCCTCCGGGTGACTGTCTGAGAGGAGTGTGGTGTGTTCTCCCTGTGTCTGCGTGCGCTTACAGATAATGGATAATGGATATTCTGTATATCAAACGACTGTAAATACTCACTGTTTTCTATACAAAACTGTACAGATTTGCTCTCCAGTGAAAAATATGTATCTCCATTTCTGTCAATTTTTCGTTTACTACATTATTTGACCACAGCAGCTGGCTTTCAAACTGTGTTTCAATATTAATGGACCAATAGAAATGCTTTAAATTAACTTGGAATAAAATCTTTTTACATTGACTTCCATTGAAAGTTAATACGTTTTTTTCTTTCTACTGTAAAGTTACTATTTTTGGGAGATACGTGTTTTTCACTGGACAGCGACGATATTTAAATGAGCTACAAATGTATATCGTGTCTGTGTGGGTTTCCTCCGGGTGACTGTCTGTGAGGAGTGTGGTGTGTTCTCTCTGTGTCTGTGTGGGTTTCCTCCGGGTGACTGTCTGTGAGGAGTGTGGTGTGTTCTCCCTGTGTCTGCATGGGTTTCCTCCGGGTGACTGTCTGTGAGGAGTGTGGTGTGTTCTCTCTGTGTCTGCGTGGGTTTCCTCCGGGTGACTGTCTGTGAGGAGTGTGGTGTGTTCTCCCTGTGTCTGCATGGGTTTCCTCCGGGTGACTGTCTGTGAGGAGTGTGGTGTGTTCTCTCTGTGTCTGCGTGGGTTTCCTCCGGGTGACTGTCTGTGAGGAGTGTGGTGTGTTCTCCCTGTGTCTGCATGGGTTTCCTCCGGGTGACTGTCTGTGAGGAGTGCGGTGTGTTCTCCCTGTGTCTGCGTGGGTTTCCTCCGGGTGACTGTCTGTGAGGAGTGTGGTGTGTTCTCTCTGTGTCTGTGTGGGTTTCCTCCGGGTGACTGTCTGTGAGGAGTGTGGTGTGTTCTTCCTGTGTCTGCATGGGTTTCCTCCGGGTGACTGTCTGTGAGGAGTGTGGTGTGTTCTCTCTGTGTCTGTGTGGGTTTCCTCCGGGTGGCTGTCTGTGAGGAGTGCGGTGTGTTCTCCCTGTGTCTGCGTGGGTTTCCTCCGGGTGACTGTCTGTGAGGAGTGTGGTGTGTTCTCTCTGTGTCTGTGTGGGTTTCCTCCGGGTGACTGTCTGTGAGGAGTGTGGTGTGTTCTCCCTGTGTCTGTGGAATGAATAATACTTGAGCTTATTCACATTGTGAGTGAACTATGAGGCAAAAAATTAAAACAAGATAATAGTTCGTTAATTGTAATTGAGATCACATTTTCAATCCATCGTGATGCTGATGTGTGTTCATATCGCCCAGCACTCGTCTCTCCAAGACAATAAAGCAATCAGATGTAAAGACAAAGGAAATTCTGAAGACAGCACAATTTCCCCTCAACACTAAGAAAGTTCTCAGTATTAATTTCTTGTCTGTGCTTTTTTATCTGGGCCAGAACTGTCTCATGTCTTCATTTTGTCTAGAGCTATTTCTCCTGAGGAATTTGAATTGTCATTAAGTCTCCTGAGTCATCAATGAGCAGCCGAGCAATAATCCTCTTGGTGATTTCACAGAGTAAAGGGGTAAATCTTATTTTTTATTTCAACTTCTGTCAACTGGGCTGTTCTCCAGTTCTCATCAGACACGGGTCTGCTCTAATCTGAGCCAGGGACCTGTCAATCATACACACAGAACACAGGGGGCGTGCCATTTCACAGCACAGTGACAGCTGTTGCAGCCTCAATCCGGTCCCAATGATTGGAATCTGTGTCTCAATAAAGGAGCCACCAAAAAGACAGGAACAATCAGGTATTGTCATCTTCGCTACGAAGTTCCGTTCCACTGGGTTTTACATATATTTATCTACTTAACAGATGCTCTTAGCCACAGTGACTTACAAGATGCACAAACAGCAGATGGTCCAAGGATACGAGAACGCAGAAAACCTAAAGAACCCACAAGCTAGAGACAACAGCTTTTGTTGAGTTTGTTCAAGTTTAAGTGCAAGTTAAGCCTCAGCTCAAAACAACAGCACTAACTACGCCGTGAGAGCAGTAAGTGCAAGTGTAAACAGGGAAGTATTTCAAAACCAGAGCTGCCAATGCAAAATAGTGGGAAACGCACTTAAAGCAACACTAGGTAATATTTTTACCTTAAAACTGTAGCTTCAAAACCACTGTGATACTTCACTGACCTGTAATAGGGAGAACAGAGCCTCTGGCATTGCTACTTTGAGCCTAGCACTGCAGACACTGAACCAAGTAACCTTTTGAGGAGGGTAGGAAACCCCTAGTGCTGGACACAAACATTCAACTATTCAGATATTTGTTCAGTGGGAACGTATAATTTTGAGATTCCGATATATGCTTTTATTTTGTTGTTGTTGCTAAATTGAAGCTATCAATAAAAGCAATTCTACGCTCCACATAAAAGTCCTTGTGCGAATGAACCTATTACAGCCTATTTACAAAGAACCATCACAGTACATTCTGTCAGTTTCAGACCTTAAATGAGACCACCTCCTAGTGCTCCTAGTGCCACTGTGTATGCAAGGGTTAGTGAGTGATGCTAGTGAGCTGTGTGCTGCAGCCTGGAGATTGGGATTTGAAAGTAGGTATGTGCCACACCCACAAGAATATCTGCATTTTAGTGTTCATTTAAGTGACTCATTTTATTAGTGTTTATACTAATGAATCACTGATACCAAGAAAATGGCATGTACATAGTAGTTGTGTTCTCTACAGCAATCACAGTTGTAGTCTCAGCTGCATCACTGGCCTGAAACCCTGCAGTTAGATCTAGAACCCCCCAAACTGTTCAGCTCCACTTTTTCAATAGAAAACCAGCCTCCAAAGTTAGACATTCAATTCAAAAGTAGATTCACAGGATCCAGTCCTAATTCCAGAATTTTGTTAAGATCAATAGGGGATGCCAAGCAGTGATGCATGCCATCGCACCCTGTGAAGCAAAGCACTGACACAGCCAACAGTTCTGCTTATCAGGGGTCCAAAAAATCAGAAATAGTTACGGCGTTTCAGCCCACGACTGTTGTTTCTTCTTTTATGCATTAGGTCTGTCACTTGTGCCGGATGAGAAAGGGCGAAGACGGCAGCCTTGAGTGATGCGTTCAATGCGTCTGAGAGCTACAGTACGTCTGTGGAAGCTAGTGTCACTCATGGAATCAACACGGGAATTAGGGGAGCATCTCCAAGAACAGAAACACAAATAACGCCGCAGATGAGAAAAGAAACAATAAGGCCATGTAAACAAATCAGTCGCAAAGTGGCTGTCACGCTCGGTGGAGAGGGTGGAATCAAACGCCTGCGCTGTGCTGATGTGAGGAGAGCCTGAGAGAAACGCCTTGCTAATCTGCTGCCATGATTTGCTACCTCCAAGGACGCTGAAAAGGCTGTCAGTTTGGTCTTTTATTCGTCAAAAACTTTTGGACAAATGTGGGATCAAGACACAGAAATTATAACTGAAAGTATCTACACACACCAGGATACAAGAGAACAGGCGGATACTCAAGGGGAGGATCAAGATATCTGTCTGGATCTAAACGTGCTTCTGATTCAATTTAAAATTTGTGTTAGCGCTGACTTAAGGATGAGGCCTTCAGGCAGCTGTAGCTCTGTATTTGGTGGTCTTGAAGTTGCAGTATATTAGCTCATTCATTCACAATCTGGAATCACTGACCACAAGGTGGGAATAAACCCTGGAGGGGTGTCACTCACACACTCACATCTGTGGACCACACTCACACCTGGAGGAAACCCACGCAGACACAGGGAGAACACACTAAACTCCTCACAGACAGGGACCAGTGGAATGGGAGGAGAGATGCGAACCCTGGACCCAAAGATCCTGGAGCTGTGTGGAGGCGACACTTTTGGAGCACCACTGTGCCACACAAATTTATAAGTTGACAACAAATAAATAAATAAATGTTAAAGTTTTAATTAAATTAAAAGCTTAGCTGCAAAATGATTCATCAGTTCAATGAGATCGAAAGGAACTGAGTGTACAAACAAAAATCTATTTGTTCTTGGTTCATTTATTAAGGGCAGAACTGAGATCAGGTACTAATGATTATACTCGCTAAAGCCATTTTATCTTATCCCAAAAATCACTAGAGAACATTGGCTCCGATGTCTGAGGGTTATCATTAAGCTCAAGTGCAACTGCTCTATGCTTTTTTATGCAGACTATATAACAGACTTGTGCAGAGTTAATTTGTTCAGAAGGGTGTCTATAATATGTGCACATATATGAAACTTACCTGACAATAATTAAAATACCTTGCACATAATATATATATATATATATACTGTAAAAAATTATTGTATTGTATTGCGGTGTACAGTATTTTACAGTAAAATACTGACAGCAGAGTTCCCAGCCATTTACCGTATTTTTACAGGAACACTACTGTATTTCAAATTTACGGCATATTACTGTAATTGAATAATGCAATAATTTACTGTAAATACTATGATTTACGGTAATATACTGGCAGCAGAGTTCTCAGCCATTTACCGTAATTTTACAGGAACACTACTGTATTTCAAATTTACGGCATCTTACTGTAATTGAATAATACAATAATTTACTGTAAATACTGCGATTTAAAGCAAAATACTGGCAACAGAGTTCCCAGCCATTTACCGTATTTTTACAGGAACACTACTGTTTTTCAAATTTACAGCATATTACTGTAATTTAATAATACAATAATTTACTGTAAATACTGTGATTTACAGTAAAATACTGTAGCAGACTTGCTGTAAATTTACAGCAATGTTTACAGTGTATATATATATATATTATCTAATGTTATATAATTAATGTCTGTAGATTTACAGAGTTATTTTCAATAAAATACTCCTTTACTGCCTTCAATGTGATTTTGATGCATCTTGTAGATCTATGAATATGAAATAAAGTCATGCTTCTATCTCCCCCCAGCTCTCGGATGCTCACCTACAGCTCAAACCTGCACATATTATGTAGCTGCTTCCTTAAGTTTATGACACAAGAAGCCCTAGCATTTAGAATTTTCACATTTGAGACATGTATCTTGCCTTCTCATATCGCTTATGATACGTCTTCTGGCATGTAACCAACACCAACTAACAGACCTGCGAAAAAGGAAGAGGTTTTTAAGATGTAAGTAGTGCAAAGTCCTCAAATCCTACACCAGTAACTGCAATGTGATTATAAGCATTTAAGCTTAAAGGCATTACTTCATTATGTGAAAGAAAATTCTAATGTAATGTGCTACGTCGTACCACTTTAGGTCTAACACAGTTCAGTTCATCTATAAACTGTACAGAGCCATTCCACCGCTGAGAGACGGTGGAGAATATACTACACCAAGGACATTAAAAAGTTTCACCATACAATTACCAGTCCATTTGACTATTAGAAGAGAAATAGTGGCTATAAGGCTGAAAGGTGGGGCTCTTTCATTACAGAACACTGTCAGAGTTTTCCAGCCATGTACGATTTAATAAGTCCCTTTAGAGGTGAACTTTGAGGTCAGTTCGATTCAAATCCCACTAAAAGGTAATGATACCACATTAGTCATGAGCGGTGAATAAAATGGTTCCTTGAAGTTCAAAGTTATATATAAACGGCTCTTTATTAAAAAGCAATAATCGAAAATAGAAAAATAATCAGGGAGAAAATGACGGGAGAACAGACGTGCCTTCAAACGGAGAGACATCTCAGTTGGATTTTGGCTTTTGAACTCGGGCTATGCATGAGGAATGTAAGCTGAGACCAAAGTTGCTCCAGTTAACTGGCTAATAAAGCTTTATCTTCACTGACCACAGGGATTCTTTCGGAAAGGTATGAGTTTCCCATTCATCAGTCAGGACAAACAAAGGTAAGCTTGGCAGAGACGTGCGGCAGAGGTCCTCCATTAATCTTAATAGTGAAAAGTAATTAGGAACGGCTGTATGAGCGGATATAATGCCATAAATAACTGGAAAGCAGGAGGGTGGCAGAGTGAGGAGAGAGAAGCTTGTCTTCTAATGACCCGCAGAAGCAGCAGGAACGTCCACGTGTCAGGACGGCCCTTGATTCATGTTTCTGGTTTGTTTTATTTCGGTGTGGCAAGGGATAGAGTGAGGAGCTTATTTTTCATTTTGGAACAGTACTAGCTGAACTTCGGCAACACTGAGCATATAATTCAGCTGAAAGAAAAAAAAAATAAAACACTGTTTCTTCATTAATGCAGTAGATAAATTAGCCAAATAATAACACCACCATCTGTGAGGGCCTCCTCTTCCTCCTAATCAATAGGGAAGCGAAGCATACTTTCAGTAACACAAAGCCATTTTTCTGAGGGATCGATGCAGGACTTTTAAAAGAGCCTGTGTGGTCTGCAGAATCGAGTGCCAGCTCTGGAGTCACTGGCAGAGAACCTGATGGTTAACATCAAACTGGGAAAGAGCATGAAGTGTGACAGAGTGCATTCCTCTGCCCAAAGATGTTACGACTCAGAGGAGGAGAGCAGCCAAGCAGCAAACTCATACTGAAACACCGCCGCGCAGAAATAAGAGAGTAGACACAGACACACACCTGCGCACACACACAAACCTCTACGCTGCTTGTGCTTCTCTATGGTAGGTCCTGTCAGAGAGGCAGTTCTCTCTCTACTGCTGTCACCAACCTCCCTCCCATTCCTCTACTCCCTCCCTTCTGGCACACACGCATTAGCCCTCAGGTGGCATGATGAAAATTTTGAATTATTCCAACTTCAGGGAATTGAATGTGTGCCAGTTCTCTCTGTAACCGGAAGACCGGTCTCCAGTTGGTCCCAGGTCAGTTCTATCATCAGTCTTTCTATGCTACACTGCAGCTGCATGCTGGGTCCCTCGGCCCTGGCCAATCTCTCTCATAAATACTAGTGATGCACCGCAGTGAACATTCTTGGCAAAACACATCCGAAATTCAAGACACAAACTGGCTGAACACCAAAAAGGTATATGTTAAAAATGTGGCAATAAATGTCCACACAAAAGTATATATTCTGGCGTCTATGCTTTCTAATAGACGTGTTTCTTCCAAATTAAAGGCGATGGTCTTGATTTGAATCCAATTTTATACATTGTTACATGCTATAGCTACATGCTAGCTCTTTGGTCCGTGTGCATGCTGGAAAAAAGCTCAGGTGCTTATATGCAGCCCTTTCTCTGTAAACGTAAACAAAGGAAATGGTTTCCTGCTCTGAAAAGTCTGAGAAACGGCATGTGGATGCATGCGGATGATGGAGAGACTGCTGAACGTTGAAAAGCATGAAAAGAGATGAGGATTTTGCCCTATTCCTGTTCAACAGATGAGTAACATTGACTTACTTGTGCACATAACCTACGATGGAACTGACTCCAAATTCAGAAGACCACTAACTTCATGAAAGAGAGCTACAAACCCAAACAGCTCAAGTTACAAATGAGGGTCTGTGGTAATTCAAACAGTGAATAAAAACCTACAGACAAGTTAAACTTCAATCGCTAACAAGCTACAGTCTTCTTCTTTATTTCAGTTCAAAAGAAACTACAAGAAAATCAAATGGCAACACCTAGCAAAATGAATCCTTCTTTCAAAGATGTTCTGTCAGGCTCTAATTAAACAGGATGATGTCTTAAAATGACTCACAAACATGTTAATAGCATCAAAGACCTTTAACAGGCTGTAGCTCTGGGACTTTTATCATTAACCTGTATGTAGTAAATTAAGAAGAAGGCAGAGAGTTAATTAAAAAGTCAGAGGAAGTGCAGTTGAGTGCAGTAGTAACAAGCCTTAAATAATTTCCCAGACAATGAAAGACAATAGAGAAAGCAGAGAAGCAACAGCATACGCCGTTAACTTTCTTTTCCCTCCCAAATGATGGAGAGCACCATTCTTGCAACAGCACATAAACAGTAACTCTGCGCTAAGCACTGCGCACTCCTCTACATTTCCCATTATGTTGAGGGTGAATTTATACACCCCCTAAGAAGAGGTCCCCAATTAAGGTTTAAGATATGAGTGGTGGCAATTACCAAGCGCTTGATAATTACTGTCAGGAAAATTTCAAAGATAGCGGGTTCATTACTGTAATCGAGTTTTCTGACAGACATTTTATGCTTTCGCAGAGAAAATTAGAGGTAAAATGAAGTAATGAGATTTTTTTTTTCCTATGGCGTAATCATAGACAAACCTGAACTGAAAAGCCTTGCAACTTGGCATTTGCCATTCTAATTAAGAGTCTCCAAGACTCCGAGACCCGGCTTCCCAAATTAAAGGTCTTTAAATAAACGATGGACGCTTATTTATTGCTCCATTCGAGTTGACATGACATTTGCAGCTGCAACTAAAGTCACCGAAAGCCTGCATGGATTTGACATGAGTTTTAATTGTCATTATTAAAAGTGTTAATGTGCTATTTCATTGGAATTGTCAGAAATGATCTACATAATACAGAGCACTCCTTGGAAGCATTAAAGGAGCAGCAGGGCAAAATGACAACTTTCATAAATGAGCAATTCTTGAAAAGGCTTTAAAGTGGTGCATCATATTGAAGAAACCTGTAATAAAACATATAGGAAAAACAAGAACGCCATTTCCTTACAGAAAAAGGAGAAGTACTCATAGCTGAATACACAACCACTCATCAACACAAGGACACAATTAACGGAAGGGAAAAAACATGCTGTTGTCAGACGTCATACGAGGGAAAAAATGACTGCAGGCGATTAATTAAACGGTGCATTTGGAACTAAGCATTGTACAATTTTTGTTGACTTGAATTTAATTTACATACATCATTCATTCATTGTCTGTAACCCTTATCCAATTCAGGGTCGCGGTGGGTCCAGAGCCTACCTGGAATCATTGGGCGCAAGGCGGGAACACACCCTGGAAGGGGAGCCAGTCCTTCACAGGGCAACACACACACACACATTCACTCACACACCTACGGACACTTTTGAGTCTCCAATCCACCTACCAATGTGTGTTTTTGGACTGTGGGAGGAAACCGGAGCACCCGGAGGAAACCCACGCGAACACAGGGAGAACACACCACACTCCTCACAGACAGTCACCCGGAGGAAACCCACGCAGACACAGGGAGAACACACCACACTCCTCACAGACAGTCACCCGGAGGAAACCCACGCAGACACAGAGAGAACACACCACACTCCTCACAGACAGTCACCCGGAGGAAACCCACGCAGACACAGGGAGGACACACCACACTACTCAGAGACAGTCACCGGGAGGAAACCCACGCAGACACAGGGAGGACACACCACACTACTCACAGACAGTCACCCGGAGCGGGAATCGAACCCACAACCTCCAGGTCCCTGGAGCTGTGTGACTGCGACACTAACCTGCTGCGCCACCGTGCCGCTCTAATTTACATACATTTTACGCCAAATATTTTCTAATGTTTTCTAAATTTCTTAAAACCCTTTACAGGATTTTAACCGCGTACCACACAACCTCATTTTTTACTCCCGCTGCAGTTCATTTAAGATCTATATCTGTCCTTTTTCCTTCCTTGTAATGAGCAGCGGTACGACCTACGAACACACGAGTCATTGATTCATATTCTAGCGGGGTATGAGTGAGATGTATAAGACATGTTTCCAATCGAACTCAATTCAATTATGAGGTGGGGCATAAACAAAGGGTGATGTGATTACTTCTGAGACGATGCAACCAACATGCCTGTGCTAGTCGATAAAAGGCAGAGAGATGAGTTTGACTGTGAATCATCGCCTTGATAAAGGGATAAAGCGAGCAAGACGTGGCTCCTGCGGTGTTAAAAACGGCTGGATAACAAAGTCGTGTCTGAGGTGCTGTGGCGCTATCATGGCTACTATTAGCTCCCCGTCATGAGAGATTGTTTCAAAAATGACATTCATAGGGTACTTAGGGTGTGTGTGGGGGACATTTAATAAAGATACAGATCAGCTGGGTCTCAACTAGTGTGCAGTACTGGTGTTCAAAACCTCTCCGGCATCTGTTATGTAAAGAAGTCGAATTGGATGGTTAGGGTGAACCCTGTTTCGTAATTTGACCCCCCCAACCCCTTGTTGTAGAGTGTGCTGCTGGACTTTAATAAGTTTAGGGTATTGTAAGCCTTCAAAACAGTTTGACAGTCTCATAATATCACCCACTCCTGTTTGTTTAAAGCTTCCAGTTCCACCTTAAATATTGCAGTAGCCACATGTGTTAGAATGTAAATGCGTCACCATTTGAGGTCAAACTGGACATTTACTAGCAAACTACCAAGGCATCAGCATACTACTAGCAATGCTTTATGCTTGTTATGACATCAAAGGAACATAATAGATTCAAACGACATTAAACTAATATAAAATCTGAATCATAGTTTTTAAAGAAGAAAATTCTGACATAGTGGCACAGCAGGTTAGTGTCGCAGTCACACAGCTCCAGGGGCCTGGAGGTTGTGGGTTCGATTCCCGCTCCGGGTGACTGTCTGTGAGGAGTGTGGTGTGTTCTCCCTGTGTCTGCGTGGGTTTCCTCCGGGTGACTGTCTGTGAGGAGTGTGGTGTGTTCTCCCTGTGTCCGCGTGTGTTTCCTCAGTGTGACTGTCTGTCAGGAGTGTGGTGGGTTCTCTCTGTGTCCGCGTGTGTTTCCTCCGTGTGACTGTCTGTGAGGAGTGTGGTGTGTTCTCCCTGTGTCTGCGTGGGTTTCCTCAGGGTGACTGTCTGTGAGGAGTGTGGTGTGTTCTCCCTGTGTCTGCGTGGGTTTCCTCCGGGTGACTGTCTGTGAGGAGTGTGGTGTTTTCTCCCTGTGTCTGCGTGGGTTTCCTCAGGGTGACTGTCTGTGAGGAGTGAGGTGTGTTTTCCCACACGTTGGTAGGTGGATTGGTGACTCAAAAGTGTCCGTAGGTGCGAGTGTGTGAGTGAATGTTTGAGTGTGTGTCGCCCTATGGACTGGCGCCCCCTCCAGGGTGTATTCTCGCCTTGCGCCCAATGATTCCAGGTAGGCTCTGGACCCACTGCGACTCTGAACTGGATAAGGGTTACAGATAATGAATGAATGAATGAATGAATTCTGACGTGTGGCTTTAAAGTGTGTTTTGGTGATTCGCAAGGCATCCAAGGCATCCATTTCATTAGAAGTGTGGCGTTGAAAAATCTCTGTTTCAAAGGGTATGTAGCCCTCCCACTTAGACCTACCCCTCTTTTCCTACAGCAATCTATACACCCTACTCCCAGGCAAAACAGGGTTGTAGGGCTAAGGGATGAAACGGAAGTGTGCAGAGCTCCAGTGACAATGCGGTAGCTGTAGTTTACAAAGAATGTGTTACTGCCTTTACATTTCTCAGCCAAAGCATGTGTTATCTCTCACCCTTCAATTCTGGAAGCGCTGTGATTTTGGGTAAAGATGGCGGTGAATGGAATTGTGCAATCACTAAAGAAACTATCCAAAAAGAAAACAAAAAAATCCTGATTCTGTGCATCCTACTGATACATAAACAAGTAAACAAACCTTTAACCATCCTCAGTAACAGGGCCGTTGTACAAGAAGAGTGAGGTCGAGCCCGCGTGTGCAACAGCGACAAACACTAATTAATTTCCTTTAGTTAACAAGCACATTTTCTTCTGTCGCATAATTGTGAGCTACATTTTATTATAGATTCTTTGGTCCATAACAAACTTAACCTATTGTCTACATCAGTCCCCTGCGTATGGCTTCATGAATCAATTCAAGGCTCATAATTAAAATCTGAAAAGCGACGCTCAGGGGGCATCAAAAATGCCGAGTGGATATGAGATCACCTGCGACACACTAACTGAGCATAATAAGTCAGTGACTCTTTATCCTGCAGGTGGAATGCTCAGATTTTCTGTCAGAGTTAAACCTACTGTCTCATTTTACTGTGGTTATGTTTCACCGATGACAAATATCACCTTGTGCTGTGGATTTTAATGCCATAAATCTGCACACGCTGCAAGGAGAGGAGCCATAAAACATAAGAGGCTCCGCTCTCCTTGAATAACAATCACCCGAGTGGAGGAGTCAGTCAAAGCTGCCAGTTCAAACCGCTGTAAATTTACTAGAGCATCTCCGTGCATGCTTCAGGATAAATAACAGGATCAGACAGGTAAAGTACGGAACAAGCAAACAAGCCCAGAACCAACAAACTGCACAAACAACCATCAATTTCTGGAAATAGAAACAATTCTTCATTTCAAAATAAGAGCTGGCTGTTTAGTTGATACTTGCTTTAACTTTATAATTTAATATTCATTTAATATTTAATATTCATGTAGATACATTTTTCTACATCATCAAAGCTTCACAAAATATGAACCAACAGAAATGCTCCAAAATTAAGCTGTAATTAAATTTGAAAAAAAAAAAAAAAACATGAAAATTTACAGTTTTTGGAATACATTTAATTACATATATTTTACTTGATATTCAGTTGATACCTTAGCACTAGCATAGTTCACGTTTGTTAAATGAAGCCTGATCCTGGTATTTAAAGGGGGCTTTTTTGTTCCGTCCTGTTTCACTTTGTATCACAAAGACGAGTGGACGCTGAGTAATCACGCATGTGATTGTATTAAAAGAGAGCATGTTTGTGTCACCTCTCCTGGCTAAAATGTGCCGGAGAATGGAAAATAAGGGCCCTTCAGAGGCTTTTCCATCTCCTGCAATAGTGTTATTAGCTTAATGGAAGTGCCAAGCTCACAAGCCTGAATAGGTCCATCTTCCATTGTTTCACAAGCCGGAGAGTAAGTGGTTTTATATCACCTTGCACTGCTACATAACCCACACTCCATATGAAATACTCTTTAATCTCAGGAGACGCGGGCGAACAGCCCAAGACATTGTTCCCGTCATCACCTCATGAGGCACATCAGAGTAATCAAGTTTAAATTGCCTCTCTCCAGAGAGGGTCAGGCTGCCGCTCCTATTACTGAGGCTCACGTCAAGAGTGGCTGCAGAGATGATGATATGTAGGAAGGTCGACGTGAAGGCAGAAAGTCTGTGTGTACTTGGGTATGCACAAGTGTGTGTGTGAAGGAAAGTACATAAGCAAACTCAGCCCAATACACTATAAGGTGGTAGCTGAAGGCCTAGGGATCATAAGAACAAATTGTTTTGCTTTCCTGCATAATATAGAGAAAATATAATTATCATATTCTCTCCATTCCATTCCTGAGAAAACACAATTACCGGAAAACAACCTCATGGCGATGAGTGAAGAGAACAGATGGAAAAACGCATATGGTCCATTAGGTTCCAGTTTGTGATATCAGTCCTGCACATCCTCAGACGTTCAGTTACGTAATTCCATGTGGCCTCGTCGTTTGAGCAAAAGTAAACTGCGTTTGACGTTCATGGTGGATGGATTGAGACTGTTCTGAAGTTCGGTGATTTCCTTGCCAAAAAGCATCCACCCCTAAAACATATTTTGAAAATTCAAACCATGATGCCTTTCTTTTTTTCGGATATTCCGTGTATCGTAAAACTCAAAAATTCACCATGATTCAAATGTATTATTTATATGGTTTGTTATAGCTCCTTTTTAAATTATGCACACAAGACCAATTTGTAAGCTAATGTGCCCCTGCTGGAGAAGCTCCAAAGCCAAGCCATTTAAAAAATAATGCACATTCTGTTGAGACTGCTCTGGAATTTGGCTCTAGACGGCAGCAGGGGAAAAAAAAGTATCATGGGAATCATCTGGTGAGTTAAACTCTATTGAAAATGTATAGATTTTTTTCTCAGGTGGTGCATTGCCTGCTGGGAAACATACAGTACGAACAATGGGGAATATAAGGCAACGTAGATAATGTGGAGAACTGCTGTTCTCACAGCAGACACGTCTACAACCGACTAGCATTGGTGTTCATTCGGAAGTTCCACATCTTTTAAGGTGGAACCAAATGTTCGCGCAAGCATCCATTTACACCTTGTTCATGGTTAAAGTTTAACTCATTCCACAGGTTTGAAAATTACAGCAGAGACTTTAGTTTTAGTTTTGTAGCACTTTCTTTCTGCGTTTACTTTCATGCAGTTAGCGCTTTCCTGAATTTAGAGTCAGTTCCACCTTAAGTAATGTTACTGTAACAGCAAAAATAAGTCGATATTACCCACCTATTGCAGGAATAGATCATCATATATATATTTTCATGATTTTGGAGGTCTCTCCACCATTCAAACGCATCCAGACGCCATTTCTCAAATGTGGCTCAGCAGGCCAATTAGTGAGAGCGCTCCTGAGTCATTTCAGACTGAGAAACTTAATTTTTTTTTTCTCATTCAGAGCTGCATATAAACTCTGGATGGTTTTCCAGTGCACAGAAAGGCTGAAGAGCTAGCAAATGGTGAGAAAATATTAGCTTTAAATTGGACTATACCATAGCTGTTGCTCAATTATCGTTCTTCTTCTTTCGGCTGCTCCCGTCCGGGGTCGCCACAGCGGATAAACCGCAATCCCCACCGTTGACATGGCACACTTTTTACATTGCTTCATTGAATATAATGTAATTCTAACAGCGCAAAATCAATCATAACCTTCAAATCAAGCCACGGTGATTCCCTTATGCATTTATACACCTCTACACTTAACAGGTTTGAAGGACTACTGAACAGTTACCCACAGTAATACACCATGTGCAAACTCCAACCCAAATACTTATGCCAGAACTGTGCTCTCCAGATGACCAATCAATCAATTATTCCCTCTCATCTCTCTCTCTCTCCCTTCTGCCTCCATTCAATAAAAACTACATTTCTGTGGAAAGTGTTTGCCCTCTGAACTCATATTTAGTTGAATGAAAATTACATGTGCAGGGACAACTCATTCTTCCAGCGCATAATATGGTCACTATTCAATTGTTGAATCGCCAACAACCTATTATTGCTGGAAATTGAAGTCTACCCCAGTGTCACACCAAATTGAAGCTCTTGGTGGAAAACACAGAATTCCTCATGACAAGGACTACAAGACTAATCATGAAATAGCTTTCTTTTTTCCCCCTCCATAATTTTATCCAAACTCTGGTTCACAATAGATTCCTCACCCTCATTGTGTGAATGTGTGTGTGTGTGTGTGTGTGGGAGTGTGTTTCCTGGCTATGGTTCTGTTCAAATCATTCGATGCACAGTTCACCCGCGCTCCCATTGTCAGCTTGACTCGTGCATTACCATAACGCATCTCTCCGCTATGACACTGAGGGTAATTGCAATTACTACATCTCTCTTCCCCTTGTCACTTTGCGGGCAAATGGAAAGTGACGATAACGTTCCTCTGCTCCCTGGCGCAACGTAAACACGGGTGGCTTAAAGAGGGATCTGAGGACAGCCGTCCGAAAGGACCTGAGCTTGTGTCACCCTCTCCCTCCTTCCTTCCTTCCTTCCTTCCGCTCTCGCCTCGGCAAAGCTCTCGTTATCGCCTCGCTATCTGTGTCTGAAGTGCAGGGCCTGGCTGTTGTCAGCGGGGTGATGGGCAATGGCCTTCTCAGATGGGATGCGGCTGATTGTGTAGACGGGATGTGTGTAACACCCTGTCGCTTGTCCTCATGCTCAGTTCAATGCCGGACGCTTGTTAAAAAAAAAAGGAAGAAAGAAAGAAAAAAAATTGAGGGGAGGTTATCAGTGCCAGCACACACTTATCAACACGTCCATCTCATAATAGTGGCATTGTGTGACCATCCCATTGAGACCACACTCACTCTGTTTACCCTTGAGAGGACCCAGAGTGAACCGTTGGAGGCAATTGTGTCCTCAAAAAAAGAGCAAGAGACAAAGAGAGACAGAAGCAAATCAAAAAAAAGAGAGAATGGACGGAGCACGGCATGAAACAGCCACATTAAAAGGTCTGGGTTTTAAATCTTCAATCATCTGGTAGACTTCACGTTTCCTCAGGTTTGATATTCAGTTAAGCTTCACCCGGAATCAATGAAAGGGGATTTTAGTGATCCAAGGGCTGATTCAATCACAACTAATTGCTATTGGCCAACAAAGGAGGACACACATATAGGGAGTTAGTCACCAGTGTTCCCCAGGGCTTATCAGCACAGCGGCAATAGCAGAGCTGTCAATTATCGTCCCCCCCTCTGACAGAGGCACAATAAAAAAGGCAGGGATCATTCTTTGGGGTGTTGCTAACTCCAGTTCTTTCCAAGGCAGGCAATGTGTGACACAAGGGGGATTGAGTCTGATCCCAAAGTGTTCTCCCACCTGCACCGCAGCTGAAGATGAGTCTCCCTCCACCACACACTCAATCAACTAATCATATCCTCGTATATAAAATAAAACACTGCCGGGGAATCAATAGACTGCTTTGTCGCATCCGCTCCTGTACAAGACATTACACATTCAGTGAGGGCCATTAATGAAGTGGCTCTGAGGTATGAAGCAGTTTTAAATGATCCAGGCAGAGAACAAAAGCAGGGTACAAGGGCTAATAGCAGAAAGGCCTGCCTGTCACACTGCTTCTAATTGCATTAGATTTTAGCAGACCAGCATGCCAGATCTGTCAGATGCATTTTGAGGAGGGTGCACAACACAAGAGGTGGTCAGCAGAAGCAGAAGGGACAAGACCCGGTACAGGGCCCACTGATATTTCTGTCCCTGTGAACACTGGGGCTGCTGCTCACTGATTTGGTCGTAATGAAGTGACTGGCTTTGCACAGCGTGGCCTGCCCAGGGCCAAAGGCACGCAAACCCGGACAAAACAAATGAGAAAGAAGCAATTACTAGACGCAATAAACAGACTCTGGGTTTCTCCCCAGAGTGTCTGCAATGCATCACTGTAGCTGAAACCTGAACCAGGCAGGAACCAGGCGGCAGAATCCAAACCGGAGCATAACAGCACTTCCAGAACTTCCAGTTTCTCTTGAAATATTTGTGCCTGGCAGGTTACATGTAGCAAGCAACACAGCTCTTCTCAGCACCGTTTTTAACACTGTACAGAGCATCATACTATTTCCGTAATAAACTACATGTTAATACTACTTATGTTCTGTTTAGGGCTGGACAATAATTCACTATCAATATATCACAAACCCAGAGGAAACCCACATAGACACAGAGAGAACACACCAACTCCTCACAGACAGTCACTCGGAGGAAATCCACGCAGGCACAGAGAGAACACACCACACTCCTCACAGACAGTCACCCGGAGGAAACCCACGCAGACACAGAGAGAACACACCACACTCCTCACAGACAGTCACCCGGAGGAAACCCACGCAGACACAGAGAGAACACACCACACTCCTCACAGACAGTCACCCGGAGGAAACCCACGCAGACACAGGGAGAACACGCCACACTCCTCACAGACAGTCACCTGGAGGAAACCCACGCAGACACAGAGAGAACACACCACACTCCTCACAGACAGTCACCCGGAGGAAACCCACGCAGACACAGAGAGAACACACCACACTCCTCACAGACAGTCACCCGGAGGAAACCCACACAGACACAGGGAGAACACACCACACTCCTCACAGACAGTCACCCAGAGCGAGACTCGAACCCACAACCTCCAGGTCCCTGCAGCTGTGTGACTGCGACACCTACCTGCTGCGCCACCGTGCCGCCCTATCACTGTTCATATCAATATAAGAATTATATTGTATCGACCAAAATGAAGAAATATATTGTGATATAGGTGATTGCCAGTATCGTCCATCCCTAGTTTTATAACAATGCTCTTATAAGCCATTACATGTTAAACATACTGTACCCAACAAGTTCATTCACATAGTCATTAGCACAGAAGCATCACATGTGAAACAATGCATCACAAATAAGAACTGTATCAGTGATACACCTCTGTGTAACTTCTGAGTGTTTACATAATAAAACGGGCGTGAAGAAAGTCCATGTTCATGCTTCTATTCTGTAAAAGCTGGGGTTGTTTTCCACTGGAAAAGGTCTGGATTATGACACGATGTGTGGTATATATTATTCTACACAATACATTAATTTTCAAAATAAAATATCAATCAAATTCATAGTGTAGCACTAAGTTTGTACATTGTTTACCGCTAATTACCATTTGCAGTGATTCTAAACCCTCATTCTTCACGAGCCAAGGCCTGTTTCATACAAACCCCATAACGATACCCCTGCTGGGTTGCAATACGGACTGTAAAGCCAACAAGCTTAGTAATCATTCTCTGCAGTAGCTTCATTTACATACAGCCTACATATCGCCTATAAGCCTATAACTTAGAGTTATGCACTCTGTCCATTTGTATCCGTCAATATGGATTTATCCATTCATTTTTCCATGAACTACCCCTCAGAATAAACAAGAGCCACTGAATTTAAAAACATATGGTGACAGATTTCAGTAGGTGCACAATTATAATCTGTAATTGCACTTAACCTCCCGCCTAGTAAAGAAATGTTTCTGCAGAGTATTTGTTTGCCTAAAGGCGAAACTGCTGACTTTCTAAGTGCTCCTACATAAATAATCTTATGGGAAGCAAGCGCACAGTAGTGTGGGAACTACTGACAGCTTAGTGAACTGCATAAATATATGTTTTAAACTTATTTATTTATATATATTTTTCATTTCGGGGCATTTAATTTGATGTTGCGCAGGTCGACAGAGATGTGTTCCCCTATATAGAGAGAAGACGTCTCTATGATTTCCTGGTGTATATATGATTTAGGCTTTAACCAAATACATTTGTTCAGAGAATTATTTATTATTCTCAAACACACAAACTGTCTGCAACTTGCCAAACAAACTACTAACCTATTAAACAATTCTATTTGATGTTAAATATGATATAATATATATATATATATTCATTTGTATGCATAACTTCCCCTGAATGAACTCCACTAAAAGGTTAAACTCTCCAACGATCACTAAAGGACGACTTGGTAGTATTTTACCTTAAAATTACTGCTTTAACTTAATTGTAATGCCTTACTGACCTCTGTCCCTGCTACCCTCCCCCTTGATTTTTGGACAGACCTGTACAATCTGCAACCTTAGGGGGAGCCCAGGAGTAAAAATACCAAACCTTCCCTACACTGTAAAAAAATTGCTGTAAATTTACAGCAAGTCTGCTACAGAATTTTATTGTAATCAATTACAGTAATATGCTGTAAATTTGAAATACAGTAGTGCTCCTGTAAAAATACAGTAAATGCCTGGGAACTCTGCTGCCAGTATTTTATTGTAAATCACAGTATTTACAGTAAATTATTGTATTATTCAATTACAGTAATATGCTGTAAATTTGAAATACAGTAGTGTTCCTGTAAAAATACGGTAAATGACTGGGAACTCTGCTGTCAGTATTTTACTGTAAATCACAGTATTTACAGTAAATTATTGTATTATTCAATTACAGTAATATGCTGTAAATTTGAAATACAGCAGTGTTCCTGTAAAAATACGGTAAATGACTGGGAACTCTGCTGCCAGTATTTTACTGTAAATCACAGTATTTACAGTAAATTATTGTATTATTCAATTACAGTAATATGCTGTAAATTTGAAATACAGTAGTGTTCCTGTAAAAATACAGTAAATGCCTGGGAACTCTGCTGCCAGTATTTTACTGTAAATCACAGTATTTACAGTAAATTATTGTAATAATCCATTACAGTAATATGCTGTAAATTTGAAATACAGTAGTGTTCCTGTAAAAATAAGGTAAATGGCTGGGAAATCTGCTGCCAGTATTTTATTGTAAATCACAGTATTTACAGTAAATTATTGTATTATTCAATTACAGTAATATGCTGTAAATTTGAAATACAGTAGTGTTCCTGTAAAAATAAATTCCGGTAAATACGGAATTCTGCTGCCAGTATTTTACTGTAAAATTTACAAGAATTTTTTTACAGTGTAGTGTTCATTTAAACAAAGAGTAAAGAGACACAACTACGGCTAGCAATATACGAGTATCAAGGGTCAAACACCAAAACTGATCAAATTAACAGCACTGGTGTGGGGGTGTGTGGTCACATCATGAGTAAAATAAGCAGTCAGCTCCATAGCTGAGCATTTCCCACTTTGAAACTGCAGTGTTCCAAAAACATGGATTGAGACTGACAGGGATTGTTATGTCATAAACCTAAGAAACCAATCGGCTCTACTTGGGGGGATGGGGGCGTTATTTTTAGCTGTAAGTGAGCAGTGGAAGGGTAAACAGAGCAAGGCATTAGGCATTTGGCGTTGCAGAAAAAACAGACAGAATCATGAAACTGAGAAATAAAAATGGAAGTCAGATGTACAGATGAAAATGTACAGAATTTGAAAAACTGTAAAAATCCCAGTATGTTCTTTACAAACACACACAATCCACCGCCCTTAGAACTGATCAATGTGGTCGGTGTGATGCGCTGTTAGCCCCTGTAGCATGTTAGGATTGTCTGGTACTCTGCCTTCCCTGGTTGTTTACATTAACAGTCCGGTTTGCCTGTGTCCTCCGGTCTGAGGCTATAGACCTCTGTGTGGAACAATGGTAAGAGTGGGATCAGCGGACTGGTGATTTTTACTTGTTGTTGACAAAATTTGGCTTGAACATATTGGACAAATAAAAAATACAAATAGCTGGTTTTGCTGTTGATGAATTAAATAAGCAACTTCAGTAAAATTGCCATCTTTCTAGAGTTTAATTGTGTTTTTTTTACTAAAGAAAATAGAATTGTGGTTAAAAATGTAAAAACCCAAACAGTGAAAAAACATGAACCCATTCAAATAAAAAAGGGATTAAAATAAAGTGTATTTATGAAAATAAACTAAAATAAAATGGATTTCCTATGAACCTAATAGAGGCAGCAACTAACTGCATATTCATACATCTACACATACAGAATGAAAGTGAAGGTGTAGATTTATACAGCAGCCTCTTTGAAGGCATTTTCTTGCAAATCTGTCATTCTGATTAAGAGAGATGAGTTTTTACTGCTTTAATCAATGACCGGAGGGGAATTTTAAGGCTTTCATCTTTACAGACAGAAGAAAATCAAGCTTCACCCTCACTTCACGTCTCAGAACATCCACAAGCATCAATTTCCACTGTCAATTATCTTTCCCATTTCCACTGTGAGAAAAGCACTGGTCTGAAAGGATGTAGAGCAGGAAACACTTACTGAGAAAAGAAAATAAACACTAATGATGAACACTGGCAAATCAAAGAAGCTGTTGGTATTCTTGGGAAATGGGATGGATGCCCTAGGACCTGTGAAAACGACCTGAATCCTGAAAAACAGAAACTGCAACCCACGTCTAACCTTTACTTTAGAGGTGTGGAAATACACAGTTTTTAAACAATCATCTTGACAAGAAAGAAATGATGTTGTACCATGAATTGTGCTCCTACCTCTGCTTGTTTACACACCGTAAGACACTTTCCTGAATCAGACCAAGAGGAGCTTACACACCATTCACTGCACTCAACAACTGATGACTTAGCAAGTAAACAAGACCTTTCAAAGTCTTACAAGAGTCCCTCCCGTTCCTCTGTGATCACTCCTGCAAAGCAACTGGTCTCGAACGGCCTTTCCCAAAGAACGCAGGTGTGTTATTCGTGTGGTGGTTCCTGAGAACCAGTCCAGAACCAATGTGAAAGCAAAGTCAGGTCATGAACTAACCGGTGTAAAAGGTGATTCAGAGCCTCCACTCACCTGCTCTCCAGCCTCGGGAGACTTCATCAGGTGCTTGTCCCTATAGAGTGACCACAGACCCACGTTGGGCAGGAAAATGAGCGCCACTGTGAACAAAAAGGCCATCTGCAGGACACGCTTCTGTCTCCTCTTCATGGTGAAGACACGGGCGAAGCGGATAAACACTGAGACTCTGAGAGGAGCTCTTTACTCCGGCCACGAAAACACACCGCCTTCTCTCACACACCAAGACAAAGTTCCCCCTGAAACACACGGAGAGAGAGAGAGAGAGAGAGAGAGAGAGAGAGAGAGAGAGTAAAAATACGAGCACAAGAAGTTGGCTTATTCCCAGCTTCATGGGAATATTCCGTTCCACCTTAAATGGTGCAGCGCTTAACGTTCTTTCAGCAACCAACGAAATGAGAGAGAGAGAGAGAGAGAGAGAGAGAGAGAATGACAGAGAGAGAGAGAGAGAAAGAGAGAGAGGGGGAAAAAACAATTGACCAGAAGTTGTTCGAATCCCCCGTTCCACCTTAAATAATGTACACCTTGGATACTTGCCCCAACGAGAGACAACACAATGTGAGGAAAAAAACACGACCAGAAGTTGGCTCCTTATGTTAAATTTCCGTTCCACCTTAAATAATGCAGAGGTTAGGTACAGTTTAAGGTGGAACGGAAAATTCCCATAAGAACCCAGTGAAGTCAAAAAGGCAACGTCGGCTTCGTGAGGGAAGAGCGGGGATAGTGTAGCCTTGAATGCACCCAAGGAGACTTCACACCGAGAGAGACACTGTTTTATACCGCGTTCCCGCTGCCTTTTTTGCCTCACAGATACAAAAACGACACTTACGTCTAACGGCTACAGTGTTACAAAAACGCATAAAAAAAAACCGAAAACCACTCACTGTAGAGGCGTGTTTGCATGTTGACACACTCAACGGTTTTAACGGTCTTAACGCTCGCGTTCCAGTTCAAATTTTTAAATCCAGTCTCGCGCTCGCTCCGTCTGGCGGGTCTTTTCCGCGGCCGCTGTTGGCACTGTTTCTGTTTGTTTGTTGTTGTCTATTTCTTTGTTTGTTTTGTTTTTTGCGCGTTCCGTTCCGGCTCATTGGAGGCTCGCGGCTCTGCGCTCCGTCCTCGCGCGCCTTCCCATTGCCTCGGTGTGTGTGTGTGTGTTTGAGAGAGAGAGAGAGTGTGTGTGTGTGCGCGCGCACGCGTGCGCTCGTGCGGGCGAGGAAGCCACGTGCATCCAGACCGAGCAGAGGCGCTTCAGCTCAGCTGGTGTGGTGTAGGGAACAGATTTGGCTAAAAGTTTGGGAACACTTTAACGTGGCTCACCGACACATAAACATCCATACAGACTTGGGTAGTATTTTACTTAATAGTAAAAATAGTAATAACGTGGTAATAAGATGGCAGAAAATACTGTAATGTGGTGGTAACAAGTTGCATTTGTCCATGAATTAAATGACATTTTATTAGCTGTTGATAAATAAATATATATATATATACCCCTACACACACACACACGTATGTGTGTGTACACATGGTCAGGTAAAATGTGATGTACACACTGCAACTCAAGTGATATCATCGTCAGTTACCGGAGCAGGGAACCAAACCCTGGTCACCCAAGTGTTTTTGAATAAACAGCAAAATGATGGTAGAATCTTTCTGTGGAAAAGCCTTGGAGAAGAAGGCACTTGGGGGCGGGGTTTGTGTGAGTGTGTGTGTGTGTGTGTGTGTGAGTGGGGGGTTGTTTTGTTCTAGAGAAAGGGTCAGAATTGTTCACAATGTTACAGTTTTTGTTACATTTAATTGTTATAAATGCTCCACCATTTCCCTGAGACACTGGTTTACAGCAGATATCCGTTAACCCTTTTATGGCAAAGGTGAAGCCAAGGAAAACATATTGATTACACAATTATCAGCTTTGTGTTTACAACTCAGGAACCCTGTGAGTGAGCAATGACCAACACAAACAAACGAAACCACACTGATACTTTGACCTAGGTAGTAATAACCCCCCCCCCCACACACACACACACACACACACACACACTTCTGGTTCCCCAATCAAATTCAGTTGCATCACACTGGGCCATATTTTTCAGATCTTTTTCACAGATCTTTTGCACGACTCGCCTTTTTCGTTTTTTTTCCACACTGCCTTCATACTCTCCGTTCCTTTTTTTCTGAAGGATGCTGTCTGTCGGTATGCTGTGGGGTTGCTATTCTAGAGGCGCCTGCATCTTTGAAGTTGTTTATTTATTTATTTATTTTCCAACTGGATAGCTGAGATCCTTGACGGCAGCTAAGGTGAGAGGGAAACAAAGGCTGCCACAGACACTTTGCCCTTGAAAGCAATCAATGTACGTAAGGGTTACATAATACGAATCGCCGCCTTTGACTCAGAGCCAGAGAAGAAACTCCAAGAAAGTTTGAGGCCTCAGCTCTGATTCCTCAGCGTTTAACGTGAGGAGGGAATCATCAGCATCTTGACGTGGCTTGACTGTGAGTCGGCAAGGCCACCAACAGAGGGGGCCAGTGATCATGGCCCTGCTCTGAAGCGACTTGTCTTTACAGCAGTGATATACCGATTCATAAAGTGGAATGATAGTGGAAAATCCCATCGTATATAATTTTACTTCTATTAAAATGGATCGCCCAAAGCAGGAGTCATTTCCCTGAACTCACAAGTCGCTCCGGCGCAACCTTGAACCAGAACTTCATGCATAATGACCTTCACTTTATGAGCTGGTGCTCTCTATCAATTTTACACACCAGATACCACTGTATGAAAAAAGGGGAACACTTCATAGGAGACACCTGCTACAGTTCAGTACACATTAGCACACTCTGAGTCGGGTTGATGAATGAAGAGGACTGTAGATACATTCACTGTATGTCCAAAAGTTTCTGGACACTGCTTCTTATGAGTGAACTGTGTGGCGCCGATGTACACACACAACTTGCGTAGACTGCACAGAATAGCTTCTGTTTAAAGGCCCTCAACATTGAGCTGTGAGGCAGCGGAAGTTTTTTTTTTTGGAGTGATATCTGTCCATTAAATGAGTTCAAGATGAGCTTGAGGTGTCATCCATGATCAGCACCTGACCTCACTAATGTTTGTGGAGCTGGATACAACCTAATGCTCACAGAAATCAAGAATAAACCTTTTCCAGATGAGAACAGTGTGGCAAATTACTCATTAATGTCTTTGATTTCAGAATAAACATCAGATAAACAAGTGTCCGCAAACTTGAAACTGTGGATAAAGGCAAAGACACTTTTTTGCTCGGTGCAAAGCGCTCAGAAACAGCACGTGTAACCTATCACGAAAGAAACAACAATGTCACTACTTGCTGACTCCAGACAGAACAAGATGCAGTTCGGCCATATGTTTCAGCACCACGGATAGCTGCCTCCACACCAAACTGAGTCCTTCTGCTGCTTTCTCAGATCACACACTCTGCAGTTTCCTGCTCAGTCGGGATCAGCAGCAGGGATAAGATACCGTGCACATGGTACTTATTGAAAAAAATACAAGGCACAATGCGTATGAGCTCATTAACATTTATTAGGATGCAGAATATTGTCAGAACCTTGCCATACGCCGAGTGTTCTGCAGCGCAGTAATGTTTCTGGACATGGGCAGACCGTCAAGTTGTACAGCAGAGGACAGACTGAGAAATAGGTCACCTGGTCAGGGCTACAGTCTGCGCAGCTACTTCTGCAGTCTCTGCATAGCAGTTCAGCAAATATTCAACTCAGGACCTTGGACAGCGGCCATAATAAGTAAAACATGCTCCAGGGGCAAAACTTGTGGATGGGTCTGTGTTCAAGTGCTGAGGCAGATTTAACAGATAAACACGTCTGCTTCGGAAGTATTAAAGCTGTAATCTGAGAATTCACTCAACTCTTTCAACACGAGAGTTTAGTCCAAAGAGGAAGACTGCTTTGTATGCTGCCGTGCTACACGATGAAGGCTCAGGGCTGAGGCTGAATACTGATTTGTTGACAGACTGCAAGGGTAGGCTTTATGTTTGTAAGCTGAAATTGAATTTTCTCACCCTCAGCAACTTTTGTGATGCTAAAGTCATGGTTGTTACATGACCGAAAGTTTGAGGAGACCTGCTCGTCCAACTATTCTTCTGAAAGTGTGGGCATTGACATGGGTTTGACGTCCTAACAGTGTTTACTCTTCACACAATGACGATGGAACATTTCAGCATGGATTTTATTGCATTAACAGTGCTGATGGTGGACTAATTCACAAGTGAATGTGTATCCACGGTGTTTACTGATGATACAAAGTGTCTATAAACATACAGTGGGCCTTAAAGACCTTGTAGACCATATTGGAAAACAACTGAACTCACAGGAAAACCCCTCAGAAAGTCATTTGTAACTCGAGTTGTTAAGTTTTGTAGCACTAACAGTCTGCGTATACTTTCATGCAGTTAGCACTCTCACAAATTTGCAGTCAGTTCCTTCTTAATTAATCAGTAACAGCAAACATTCACGCTAATATTACCCACCTATGAAGCAGAAATAAAGCAACATCCTCATCTCTTTACATGCTTTTCAATGAGATTTTGTTTTTGCCCCGTTTACTGAGCCAGGGCTGTGTGCAAACACCAGAGCTTTTTCCAGCATACAAACAGACTAGAGGAGAGGAAGCATGTATTGACTAAATCTGTGGATAATATCTTTAAGTTATCAAATCAGTCCTGATGTAGAAAAATCTAAAACTAATTTGATTGGACAAGGGAAAGTAAGTCTAAAGTCAAAGTCCAATATTATAATCAAGGTGACCTGTAAACGATGAAAATGACATTGTCTTATGCATCAAAAGTGCATATTAGCATCAGCTGGCACTGAAACACCCTCTGCATTGTAAATGACAAATGGGTCAGGAGGGGTTTGAACTTATGGTAAAAACAACCCGTCACTTAAAAAGCATTTGTTGTTATGTGATGTATGACAGTCCCAACCTCAGACTTCCTCCTTGACATTGCTGCAATCCACTTCATCGCTTCATTTAAAACAATCCAATTATATGCCAAGTGTATCTCGACCTTGAGGTTGAAAAGAATGAAAGGATGTTCCACATTAATTTGGAGAATATCTCGTCACTGTCCAATTAAAAACATGTATCTTTATTTTTGTGGATTTTGACTTTACGACGTCATTTGAGCGCCGCAGCTGTCCTTCACGTTGTAAATGTCATGATGATGTACATGTGTAAATGTCGTGATGAATGGACCAAGAGAAATGCTCCAAAAATATTTGGAATAAATTCTTTTTACGTTCACTTCCATTAAAATTTAAGAAGATTTTTATTCTTCTCCTGTAAAGTTAGTAATTTTGTGAGATACATGTTTTTAACTGAACAGAGGCAATATTCATCGGAGTCATCAGCTCAAAGATTATGGCAGGATCCCGAGGTGGACGCACACGATAATAACACAAACTTTACTTATAGAAACAAAAGATAAACAGAGAGACACAGAAATACAATACACAGGGAGCTAACAGAGATCTAGACAAAGGGAGCTAAACTAAACTAAACTAGAACACAGAGACTAAATGGTAATGACAGACAATGTGAGAAGAACAAGGAAGGAAGAGACATACCAAACTGATGAACAAAGGAAAAAGAAGCGAATAAAGGGACCAACAAGACAGACAGACGAGAGAGAGAGAGAGAGAGAGAGAGAGAGAGAGAGAGAGAGAGAGAGACGAAGCAAGGAACAAACGAGACACAGACTAGGGAGCAACACGATGACGATGGAATGTCCGACAAACATACACAGAGACACAGGGACTTATATTCACAACACAGACAAGGAACACCTGGAACACATAACGAGGGGGCAGGGTTACAAATGACACTGACGACGAGGAGGAACTAAGGCGGGACTAGGGCTGAGACAACAACAACAACAAAGAGCCATGTGCTAAGTGAGCACATGGTGGAAACAACGGACAAGACTAGGCCAGGGCATGACAGATTATTATTATGATGGGAAAACACTGACAGACAGTGACGTCAGACTCACCTCATTGTTATGAAGCAGGAACAGCTTCACCTCTGTGAAAAATTCTCTATATAATTCAAGTCTGTAAACTTGTAACGGTTGTTCTTAATTGCTGTTTGCTCATGTATCTCGCCACGTCCTCGATCTCAAGGTACTAAGCATTTTGTGGAAGTTGTAGGTGTAAATCTGATGCGTGTTGTGTACGATACGGACGCGAGGGTCTTTACGAATGCCGAAATGTAAAATACACTTCTCCACCTCATGCATGTGCAATTAAGGGAGGATTATGCAAAGTGTGGCAGAATGGAATTAAATAATGTGCTGCTGATTTCATATTTACAAACTGTGAACTGCTTACAGGGGCTAGATTTAGAACCAAGTGGAAATGTGTGCTGGGATCTCAAAGCAGGCGTTGCTGTATGTAGTTAATAGGCGGGACTAGGCATTTTGTGGGTGGGGCTTATATCTGTAAGTGTTCAGGGCTATATGCACTTTGTGGGTGGGGCTATAAGGGGTTGTGTGTCATTTGTGGGCAGGGCTGTGTGTTCTAATAGGCGGGACTAGGCATTTTGTGGGTGGGGCTTATATCTGTAAGTGTTCAGGGCTACATGCACTTTGTGGGTGGGACTATAAGGGGTTGTGTGTCATTTGTGGGCAGGGCTGTGTGTTCTAATAGGCGGGACTAGGCATTTTGTGGGTGGAGCTTATATCTGTAAGTGGTCAGAGCTTAATGCACATTTTGGGTGGGGCTATAAGGGGTTGTGTGTCATTTGTGGGCAGGGCTGTGTGTTCTAATAGGCGGGACTAGGCATTTTGTGGGTGGGGCTTATATCTGTAAGTGTTCAGGGCTATATGCACTTTGTGGGTGGGGCTATAAGGGGTTGTGTCTCATTTGTGGGCAGGGCTGTGTGTTCTAATAGGCGGGACTAGGCATTTTGAGGGTGGGGCTTATATCTGTAAGTGGTCAGAGCTATATGCACTTTGTGGGTGGGGCTATAAGGGGTTGTGTGTCATTTGTGGGCAGGGCTGTGTGTTCTTATAGGCGGGACTAGGCATTTTGTGGGTGGGGCTTATATCTGTAAGTGTTCAGGGCTACATGCACTTTGTGGGTGGGGCTATAAGGGGTTGTGTGTCATTTGTGGGCAGGGCTGTGTGTTGTAATAGGCGGGACTAGGCATTTTGTGGGTGGGGCTTATATCTGTAAGTGTTCAGGGCTACATGCACTTTGTGGGTGGGGCTATAAGGGGTTGTGTGTCATTTTTGGGCAGGGCTGTGTGTTCTAATAGGCGGGACTAGGCATTTTGTGGGTGGAGCTTATATCTGTAAGTGTGTAAGTGTTCAGGGCTATATGCACTTTGTGGGTGGGGCTATAAGGGATAGTGTGTCATTTGTGGGCAGGGCTGTGTGTTCTAATAGGCAGGACTAGGCATTTTGTGGGTGGGGATTATATCTGTAAGTGTTCAGGGCTATATGCACTTTGTGGGTGGGGCTATAAGGGGTTGTGTGTCATTTGTGGGCAGGGCTGTGTGTACTAATAGGCGGGACTAGGCATTTTGTGAGCAGTAATCATGGCTACGTGTAGTTTGTGTGCAGGGCTGTATGTAGATATTGGATAGGGCAGTCTATAGTTTGTGGGCGGGGCTAAGCGCAGTTTTTGAACAGGATTCTGTGCAGTGGCAAGCGAAGTAGAGTTGTCAGCTTGAGGTTTGAGCCAAAGGGGCGGCCGCTACAAGCCCAATACGCTTCTTTTTGGCCGGTTACACGAGTTGTAAGTGTCATGTAGCAGCTCCGGTTCCACCGCCCTCCACAAAGCTCTGGACGCGAACATACCTCAGTAAACGCTGGAGCTGATGTACAGCGACAGCTGTGTCCCACATGTATATTTAACAAGCCATTAACAAGTCTGCGAATCCTATTAGCTCAGATGAGCAAGGGAACCTGACAGAAAAATAAATGTAATAGAAAATGACAAACACCAAAGGTTTGGTAAATGTTCCAGTTCTGTTTGATGTGGAGTGGGGCGGGGGGGGGGGGATAAAAATCTGCTTGGAACTTGAGGGAGACCAAAATAGCTGCTGTCGGCTAAATTCAACTGCTTGTGAAGTGATGGAGTGTCAGTAGCGTTGGTGCTGATGCCTGCGCAGTCATGCGTGGAGATGATGTGGAAGACAAGCACAATTAGTTATTCTAATCACAAAGCACTGAGCTAAATGCCGAGCCTGCGGCTAGTTGTGAAATGTGACGAGTGAGTGTTCGTCCGCTGAGATGACAGACAAATTGGTGCCTGCGGGAGAAGGATCATTTCAAGCATTTTTTGAAAACTAACAGGGGGGGATACACACACACACACACACACACACACACAGCCAAAGTTCTGGAGTGGGTGGATCGATTGAGAGTAAGTGAAGCATGAAGTACACAAACAAACAAGCTGCATCCACTATATGAAATTGGCACTTACAGTAATAAAGGGCTGTCATGCACACGTACAAAAATGCAGCAAGACTTCCTGTGACTCCTGCATTCCTAAAACTTTATAAGGCGTCATACGGCACGCGTAGTGTCTTGTAATGTCTGGCAGAACGTTTCTTAAGAAATGCACACTACTTTTCAGGTTCAGTGGCTCATTATAATATGGGCTCCCAAGAACATTACAGACCACGTCTTGTTAGAGCACATTATAATGTTTACAGTGAACACATGAACACATTTAATGGGAGGTATTTAACCTCTGCAGCTTTATAAAGACATAGACGCCACATCTTTAACGCCTCACTCCTATAAACAACTCTACAGACGTACACCAGGTTATTTTAAAGAAACACTAGTTACGATTTTTTCTCTTTGCTCCTGGAACCTGGAGTAGTTCATTGTTACAGCACTGTACTCAAATCAGTGGAAAAGGGGAGGAAGGAGGTGGTTTCCTACCCTCCTCCAAAAGGTACATAGTGCAGATTCTGTGGTGATGAGCCTGGATTAGGAACAGAGGCTCGGTTCCACCTGTTACAGGTCAGTGAAGCATCGCAATGAATTCGAAGCTGTAATCTTAAAATAAAATTATCACTTAGTGTTCCTTTAATGTATAACATGAGGTAAATTCATTCATTAATTGTTGGTTCAAGCACATGAAATACACACTTCCATTCATCCATTCATTCATCCATCCACCCACCCATCAGTTCATTCATTCATTCATTCATTCGTTCGTTCGTTCGTTCATTTGTTCGTTCGTTCATTCATCCATTCATTCATTCATCCATTCATTCATTGATCTACCACATATCAATTCATTCATTCATTCGTTCATTCATTCATCTACCACATATCAATTCATTTATTAACATCTATCAATTCATTCATTCATTCATTCATCTACCACATATCAGTTCATTCATTTATTCATCCATTCATCCACCCACATATCAATTAATTAATTAATTAATTCATTCATTCATCCATTCATCCATCAACCCATTCATCCATCCATCCAACCTTTCATTCATTCATTCATTCATTCATTCATTCATTCATTCATTCAGCCTCACTGTCACATATTCACTAAATTAATTAATTAGTTTGTTTGTTGGCTTGTTTGCGCCTTCATTCATTCATTCATTCATTCATTAGAGCTTACCTGGAATCACACAGCCAGCACAAGGCACCTTTTCCTAACAGCGTCGCTCAGTCTCACACAGTCACTCACACAGAGTCACACATAACGTGTGTTTATAAAGCACCTGGAAGAAACCCACACAGACACAAGGAGAACACACCACAGTCTCCACCACAGTGAAGAAAGGTGGGATTTTAACCCACAAACCCAGGAGCTGTGTGAGAGCTAAATTACCTGTTTATAAAACATATACAAATCATCGTCTTCACAGGAAGGGCTTTAAAAATCATTCACACAGTGTCATATTCCTTACGCTCAGCTATAACTGGAAATGACCCTGTAACTAACGGATATCAGTTCTAAAGTAGACTAAAGACCACGCACGCACGGAGATGTCTTAATGGAATCTGCAAATGTAAAGCGATATGTTAAACTGCGTGGAGGAAAATGAGGGGAAAAGAAGTGTGTATTAGGCTTTGATTCTTTTATCAGAGAATCATCATAAGGGACCTTTAGGCAAAGCACAAACTTTATTCATTAGGCAAGGCTTTGAAGTGGAAAGGAGACACGTCAGACTGCAGGAATGCATAAATCATTTTTACACTGAGCCCAGCCATCTCTTAACGTACATCCATCTGGGTGAAAAAGGTCAGCTTTAATAGAGGATGTGTCTGTGTAGAAAATTTAAAGTCAATGAGAGAGAGAGAGAGAGAGAGAGAGAGAGAGAGAGAGAGAGAGAGAGAGAGAGAGAGAGTGAGAGAGAGAGAGTGAGAGAAAGGGAGAGAGAGAGAAAGAGAAAGACAGAGAGAGAGAGAGAGAGAGAGAGAGAGGGAGAGAGAGAAAGAGAAAGAGAAAGAGAGAGATAGAGAGAGAGAGAGAGAGAAAGAGAGAGAGAGAGAGAGAGAGAGAGAGGAGAGAGAGAAAGAGAAAGAGAAAGAGAGAGATAGAGAGAGAGAGAGAGAGAAAGAGAGAGAGAGAAAGAGAGAGAGAGAAAGGGAGAGAGAGAGAAAGAGAAAGACAGAGAGAGAGATAAAGAGAGAGAGAGAGAGAGAGAGAGAGAGAGAAAGACAGAGAGAGAGATAAAGAGAGAGAGAGAGAGAGAGAGAGAGAGAGAGAGAGAGAGAGAAAGAGAGAGATAGAAAGAGAGAGAGATTTAAAATTCACTTTATTTAACAATTAACCAACAGATCTCAATTTAACAAACCCTTAGTCCACATAAGAAACAATAAACAAACGCGCACACACACAAACACACCATCACCACACCATTACATTGCCTGATCAGCACACCCCATGTTCAAATACTAAACAAAACAAAAATACATAATGTCCTTCAGATCAGAACACTCCAGTCTCTCATCCAGCTCAAAGAGTCTGAATCCCCACCCTGTTTCTCCAACAAATGAGAGTCCAGTGGAGATTCCTCAGACGAGGCTGTCATAGTCCGTGTTAAAAATCCAAAGGGGACAGTCAACTGTGAGCAGTCAATACAGAGGCAATGGACAGGCTCCGGCTGAGAACAACAGCACCGGCCTGTCTCCACTTCCTGGACAGTACTCACCCTGGCAGCAGTAGCCCATGTCTGGTGCGCCACCATGAGGCTACCGTTTCTTAGGGGCCGTTGATCCAAAACAGCACCTACCTCCAGAGTCCAGTAGTGCTCCCACCACACAAACAGTCTGTAAACTCCACTGCTGCGTGCGCGGTACACACTGTCAATATCCATCAAACCATTCGTCTTTAACATTCTCCACAGTGTTCACAGGGAAAAAGCGGTAGGCCTCAGAGACACAGATGTGCCATAGAGACCTACTCATCGGAAATAGACAGACACTTCCGTGCGGTCGTCAGCCACTTCCTGAGTCTGAACCGTCTCTTAGGGGACAGTGTCATGTAGTTCTCATGTTTAGAAGCGTACTGCACAGATCTAATGAACTTTTCAGTGTCAGAGAAGTAGTTCGTCAAGCTCACATTCCTCTTGCCTTTAGTGACATTCAAAAACCGGTTAATCCTTGTGAGAGAATACACATCCATTGGGGGGTCAGTCATTTCAGACGAGGCCTCAGACGGACCGGCCTGGGTCGAAAAGCCCGGTCTACAGGACACGCTGGCAGGTAACTCAGACATCCCTGAACAGTCTGATACCACGCTGTCCTCCTCAGAGTCCAGCACAGCGTCCACCGAGTCACCGAGACACTCATCACGCACACGTCCCACGATAACGTCATCCTTCTCCAAAACTGACTGTCCATCGTCCTTCACGGGTTTATCAGTTTTATACCGGGCCTTTCTGTGGGTGCTGACACTAGGCCCGACCGAGTCACTGGGTGTGTTCACAGATGCATTACTCACATTCACATCATCCTCACCACTGTTAAGAGTCACATTCATGGAGGCCTCAGTCCCATCCCCATCTACTCCCTCCCCACCTGCAGAGCTGACGGGTTCAGGCCTGCTCTCAGGACCCGAGACCTCAGCTACCACCTCAGCTACCTCCTCGGCTACTACCTCAGCTACCTCCTCAACCACCTCCCCACCTCTATCCCCTACCTGCTGCCCTTCCATTAACCCATTCTGTACATTCTCATCACCCACCTGCTGCCCCTCCATTAAATCACTCTGTTTATTCCTAACCCCCCTCCTGCTGCTCTTTTCTGTGCGGGCAGCCGAACTGTTTATGGCCGATGTCTCCACACTCAAAACAGCGGAGTTTTTC